>NC_033623.1:16542395-16549895 GCF_001540865.1 Ananas comosus | reverse complement strand
TTGGCGGCGGCGGCGGCGGCAGCAGCAGCGAGCTAGGAGTGAAAGATTACGCCATCATAGGCCACGATGGTTATATGATTAATGAAGATGATGGAGATGGATTTTTCAATCTAAACCATTTTGGTGATCCGCCGCAGATTGGTGCACTGGACCAGCTTACTAATTTTCAGGATTATGTGCTCTATTATTTAGAATAAATGTACGTACACTGTCCCTATTAAGCTAAACAATTTATTATATAAATGTATATCATAAAATTGCTTTTGTTTCTTTCTAATTCATCGGTGTAATTTACTTGTTCTAATCTTCAAAACCAGTTTGAATTGAGAAAAAGGACTATTTAAGTCCAGATGTATTTTTTTTTAAAGCAATTTTTGTTTGACTAAATGGCATAATATTTTAAAATAAAAAGAAAAATGCTGTTAGTCCAGAGGCAGTTATTCCATTTCGATAGCTTAGTATTGTTGGACTGAAAATTTCTCATTTTTCTTTTCTAACAGGAGATGAAAACAGTAATTACATGATTTTCATTTGAATAATTATAACATAGAAGTATCTTTTCGGGTAGAATTATTTAAGAACTCAAAAACATTTTTGTTTCTAGTAAAATATCTTTCATCAGTTTAGTTTACTTTTATATAAGAAGAAAGAAAGCATGCATCAAATTAGAATTCTCTTCTATTTTCCGGAGCTCGAATGTTTATTTTTAACCTCCTACTGTGCTTACTATGCCAAAAAATAAACTTTCAAATATAAAAGTCTTACTAGTATTTCAGAGATTAGATAAGCAGTTTGTGAAGGAAAAGCTAAATAGTCACTCACAAGTAACTGGTTAAAAGGGAGAAAAGGGTGAATTTATGGGGCATCGAACTATCCCTTTCTTGGGCACGAAGAACATTTCCAGGGGTGGAGGGGCAAACTTTTTATTTTTTTTTAGGCCCAAAATCCTACTCAGAGTAAGCTTATTTATCACGGTTGTGACACCGACAAGTGGGCCCCCAGGATAAGACAGAGCCCTTTAATTAAAAAAATAAAGAAAAGGCCGACCCGTCTGATTCGGCCACGTGGCAAAGCTGCTGGATGGATCGCACCCTTTACTTTCTTCAGTAATCCGCCTTTGCCTTCGCTTTCTTCGAAAACCTCGATTTGTCGCGCCGTTCAAAGCACTGCTCTCGCCGTTAAGTCTCCGTCATTCCCAAATATTTAAGCGGCGCCGCCGCCACCACCAGCTACCTCCGGTAGCCACCCTCGTCCTTTCCAGAAACAAATTGCCTGGAACCGGTCCCCTATCTCAGCCAAGAAGACATGGCCATGTGAGGTCCCAAGTTGTGAAGGATTTTGTTGTTGGCACCTCAAGTTTTAAGTTCGAATTCTAATTGATTCATATTTTCAGCTAAATTTATTTTTTAAAGCATACTATCTTTCTCTCCCAAAAAAATAAAAAAAGACATGGTCACATTTCAACTACAACTACCTACCGACTCATAAGCATTTGTTTGGTGTTGAAAGCTACTAAATATTTTGAGATAAATCCAATTGGTATTGAAAGAATATAAATAAATACTTAAATGGTGCGTAGGTATAATTAATTATTCATGTAAATAAATAAATATTTTTGTATGTGAAAGACTACATGCATATTTTTTACAAGCGATGTATATCTTACATCCTTAAATTTAAGAGTTGAGAAAATCTTTTTAAGTTTATGTTAAAAAAATATATATTTAAAAAGACAGGTAAATATAGATCACATCAAGACTAGAACGCGAGATTTGTGACAATATGTAAGCGTACGGATAGTAATTGTCTTTTTCTGCAATATATTGGGCCAGACAAAGACAAACACGGTAAATTGCATCTAATGGCTTAGAATTTCGAAGTCTTAAGAAATCAGATTTAGAAAACTGGTCCATGATGGTCTAGGTCTAGGCAACAATTCCCCAAAACCCGTTACGGCCGTTAACAGGGAAACCCAACTCAAAAAAAGAAAAGCCTGCGGAGTGTACGGAATCGGGTTATGGGGTGCGGGTTATGGTAGAGATTTTTATACTATGGAAATTGGCTTTGGCTTGAAATGCATCTCATGCTCTCTTTGGGATCGTAAAATTTTGCAAAATTCCTCCACCCCAAATACGGCACTATTTTTGAGGATCTTACAACAATTCTCGTTCTTTATTGTCGTTGTTTCCTTTCATAGTACGGTTCGAATTCTTTCCCGTGGCATCGCCTTACTTTAGAACAAGATTGGAGAGACAGCAAGCAAGACAAAGGTACGAAGATCCTACCTACAGCTTATGGAACAGCCTAATTATATATAGTGTGCGGAGGAACCAAATGAAATTAAGAGATGGAAAGGGATTACCTTAAGGTGTCTTTGGTTCGAGGAACCGAATGAAATTAAGAGATGGAAAGGGATTACCTTAAGGTGTCTTTGGTTCGCACCATCTTTTTAAGATTTCTAATAATTCAATAGAAATAAAAAATAATGACAGTGTTTGGCTAAGCATACTAAGTAATCTAGTTGATAATATTAAATTTATTTGGACATGAGATTCATTCCAAAGTATTAATCTCATTTCCTTGAAGGATAGTAGGTATCCTTATATTAATAGATTGGGGTAATTATAATTTGTCTAATTTCTTTCTTTTTCTCTACCCGCTGACTAATTGGTATTATTTTTTTTTACACTCTAATCTCATATCTTTCTCTAAACTTATCCTTTTTTCTCTAAAATTCAACTGTTTTTCTCTCTCTAAACTAAGCTTTCTCTCTCCCTCTTTTTCTAAAATCTCAACTCTCCACTCCCTCTAATTTCGACTTTATTTCTCTTTCTATTTTTTTAATTATGCTCTCTCTCTCTAACCTATGCTCTCTATCCCTTTTTAAAAAAAATATGTTGAAATTTTTTATAGCATTATCTAAAAATAATTAAAAAAATAAATAAATAAATTGTATATTTTTTATAATCTTAAATAATATGACCGTACGAACCGATCACATAAATATCATATTCTTAGTAATAAGATGAATAAGAATAAAATTTTTAGACATCTTTTTATTCCTAGAAATCTTTTGTAATGCGAACCCGACGCGCCCTAAAAAATAGTAAATGTGACACAACATTCAAACCTGCACATAATTGACTAAAAATGATACGGTCTCTTAAGTTGACGGATATTAATCAGATAAAGTACAACTATGAAAATAATTAAGCGTGTTACTCATTGACAGTCTGAGATGACACGCATTCGTATTATATGCTCAAAATCTTTGACATATATATTAAAACTGTTTGGGCCATTCCTTTAAAAATCCACAGAGAGCTTCTAAATTGGATCAGCTAATTATTTGACATGCATATAAATGTACCATAGCATAGCATTACTCTTTTCCAATTGATGGAACCAAAATATGCAGCAAGACGGAGCCATCTTTTTCGTTTGTGTTTTTAAGTTGTTTTATTTTTTGTGTTTTTTTTTTGGATCTTCACGAAGTAAAATAGTGATAGCATTTTATCTTTTTCTACTTCTTCATTTTGATTTCAAAATGAAAAAGTATTTTGCACAACAAACAAATTTTAGCTGTTTGCGTATTTCAACACGGCACTTTCGTATTAGTTCTTTTTTGCTACTATAACTATTATTTTATTCATAAATTAAATTTTTATTTTCGTGAATTATAATTGCTAACCAATTAAACTACTTTACCCCCCTATATATATAAGCAAAATAAAATGGTGTAAAAATTGTAATCTATTATAGCATTACTCCTTTAGAACACATGGACTTAACAATTATGAAAGTTTCTGAACTTCATGCTAGATTATCAGGACCCACTTTTCTTCTTTAGCTTACCTTTTGGCTTTTGCCCTCTCCAACCAATAGGTCTCTTTAAGATAGCTTCCCAAGAGACTACGAACGATCAACATAATCAAGTGGTCAAGACAGATCAGGTATTCATTTATTGGCGATTTGAATTAAAGGAACACTTTGTTGGAGCTATGGTTGTACTTGCATATCGGACACTTGAAATTAATATGGTATGCTAAGTTATTTTCCCTTGTCTCCCTCCACTAAAATAGGGCGGAATTGTAGGAGTCACGTGCTAAAAAAAGAAAAAAAAACTCAACATCAAGAAGATTTCTTTGTTGGTTAATCAAGTTATTAACATCTAAAAATATTTTCGTTAAGAATGTTAGTTTTGTTAAGAATCTTAGTCCTCTATAAAATATCAAATGAAATGTTGATCAGCACGCATGGCATTATTGTGTGACCGACACTCTTTAATTAGTCTCCAACCAAATAATCTCGCATCAAACCCTCGACGGATGTTAGAGACCTCTGGACAAAAGTTTGCATCCTTGCTAACACACAGAAGAGAGTACAAGTTTTGTCTCTACTTTCGGCCGTCTGGTGGGTTGTTTGAACCGAGAGAAACAACATCCTCTTCCGTGCTAAGTAAACTAATCCTTTCCGAGCTTTAGACCGTGTCAATCTGCTGATGGCCGATTGGAAAACGTAGTAATAGTAGTAGTAGTAGTAATAGTAGCAGTTGCTATAGTGGTGGTTATAGTACATGTAGTAGTAGTAGTAGCTCTTCCTTCTCCCGTACTTCGCTTTTTTCTAAACTTTGTTTTTTGTTTTATTCGTCTTTTGTTTTGTCTCACCCATCTTGTTCCATCTTTTGGAAGCCTTGGCTGCTTCCATTATATAAACCTAATTTATTTTTCTAATAAATGAAGCAGATAGCTCGCTATCTAATTCTCAAAAAAAAATATATATATATAGAAAACACCTATCAGCTGAAGTTTTTAGTTTGCGCCCGAGCCCTCTAGAAAATTTTATATTATTAATTATATACACAATTTTTTTCAAAATTATCAATTTAAATTTTTGGGTTTAATAGGTCCGTCACAACTCACAACTTTTCTCTTTGGATCCCGGTTCTTATCTAGGTTTAGCGCAGGTATTTGAGTCTACTAGAGTCTATGGTTATAGTGCTGAATTTTTTAGTATAAATCAAACTCAATTGAACTTTCAAATCAATCCAGTAAACATCTCTTAGGATGGTTTGAGGGCTAAGAGGGTAAAAAAAAAAGTATAAAAAAAATAAAAAAAAAAAACAAACAATGCACTCTCGTATGAATTAAAAGATCCCATTCAAATGGGGGTTAACTGTTGATCTGCACCGTCAAACTCTGAAGGGAGGATATGACAACTCGCGTCAACAAAGAAGAAGCACGTCAAATCTCGTGTTGCATTTCCTTAAGCAATTTATTACCCTCCGTACGCCTAGACATCCTAGCCGTCCAATTTCGCAGGATACCTCGCGATCGGTTTCCAACCCCGTGAGGTTCGCTCGACTAATCGGACGGTCGGGATCGAATAACGGAACTCGGCACTTGCGCGCATCCTCCGCTCCATGCGATCGAGACGTAGAAATCAATAGTGCCCCTGCGCCCCGTCGTCTCCGTACGCCCATCATTGGGGCCCACACAATCGAACGCTAGTGTCCGTCCGATGGGACCCATCGCAAGATTTGACCGCTCATCTCTGCGCTTCGCTCAGAGAACGAACGACTCAGATCGACTCCAAATCACTCCCTGCACCGAGTCGATCAAATCATCCGCAGACCACGCGAGGCATTGATCGGATCGCAGAGGAGGGGTCTACGGATTATGTGGCGGACGGTGGCTAAGCGAAAAAGCACTTCAACTGGTTCAGGAATGCGACGGAAAAGAAAACGGCCGTTAAGGAGGCTATAAGTAGGCGGTGAGGACGGAGAGGGGCGCCTTTAAGTATAGCTTGTGCTGCTAATTTGGGCTGTAACGTGAAAACCGAAGACGGGGAGAGCAGAGTTTCCGTTTTGGGGCCACGTTCGAACCCGCGCCGAATTCTCGTCGCGATTTGGATCCAATCCGCCGACTTGAAGAGCCGCATTCCACAGATCCCCTCGGATTTCCCCTTCCCCAATTCTCGCCGCGTGTCCACCTCCTCCCCTCTTTCTATCCCCCCATTTTAGTTGGAGTTACAAGTTAGAGAGAGAGAGAGAGAGAGAGAGAGAGCGGGGGGGGGAGAGGGTTATTATTTATAAGCGAGGTTAGGGTTCCGTCCCCGTCCATCCCATTCTGGTGAGTTCTTGGAGAGAGGAAGCGAAGATCAAAGAGGTAAGTTAGGTCGCATTTCGAATTCGATCGCATTTTGATCAGATCTGAGTATATCGTCGCTTTATTTCACCGATTCGGATATTTTGCTTCCTTTTTCTCCTCTGCTTCGTTGGGTGTGTTTTTGGAGATTTCGACATTTCTCGTCTCCTGTTCATGTGGTCTCTTATCATTGATTCGGACAATTTTCAGGTACTTTGTGCAAGAATTTCGATATCCAAATGGAGGAATAGTTGAGCGTGGGAAAACCAAATCTCGTGTCGGCGTGGAGCCGCGGTGAGTGCTCGTTTTTTATCCACTGATCAAAATTTACTCCTACTAGATTTAATTTAATAGAGATTATATAGGAGTTAATTAATTTGTCGGTTGTGAAATGAAACTCTCCGTGCTGCTGCGACACTGCAGCAGCGCCTCTGTGATGCGTTACCCATGCATATATATCTCTGCTGCCGCTGCTGCTGCTGCTGCTGTTCTCCTCTGGCGCAGCTCTAGCATGCAAGCGGTAGTAATAGTAATAGCTCATTAGGGGAGCAGGGGACAGAGAAGGAAAGAGAGAGAAAGAGATAATGGAAAAAGAGAGACCTACCTGTTTAGCCGATCCGCGCGATAGAGATTCCATTACCATAGGTCGGGAAGCACTGGGCCCCATTCCCCCACTCCATACCCCCCTCTCTCTCCATCCTCGGAGATCGCGCCGCAACTGTTTCCGAGGAGAGAGAGAGAGAGAGAGAGAGAGAGAGAGAGTGGGGGCTGTAAATCTCATACATGGGAGGTCTCCCAACAGAACCTTCTCTATTGCGTACCCAATATTTTACTCGGATCAATCTATTATATCTCATCTTATTCTATTTTGCAGTAGTAAGTACTATATATTTATTCAAGGGGATGCTCCCTCGAAATATATTTCATTTTGTTATCTATAGACGTTGTAGTACGCTATAGCATTATCCGCTACCGTCCATCGCGATGGGTCCCATCGAATTAACGGTGGCTGTTTCCTCACTGGAGATGGGCCCGTGCGCGTACAGTGTGTCTTATGCTGTTCCTCTGCGAGGTGGTGAGCAGCGTCGAAATTCGGAAGCGGGAGATTTGTCTATTTCCTGGCGTCCTCCTCTGTCTCCTCCCCGTTTCCCGTTTCCCGTTTCCCGTTGCCCCTCGTCTCCTCCGCTTAATTCGATTCCCCCCCACCCCTCCCCCAGTGTCCGGGAATTTTGGGACGGGATTGAAAGAAACTTTGTTTTCGGTCAGATGACCTAAATGCCCTATCGAATGGTTTTTGCGATCCTTTGGAGTAGAGGGTAAAGATGTAAATGTGGTCTTTTTTTTGTTCTTTTTT
>NC_033623.1:16429836-16541791 GCF_001540865.1 Ananas comosus | reverse complement strand
CTCTCTCTCTCTCTCAACTCGACTTTACGATAGCTATCGTTTGCCCGAGGCAACGGTGCGTAAACAAAAATTACCTCGGAGGTTTAGCTATATATATATATATATATATATATATATAGTGTCGTCATCGTTAATTCTTAATTCAAAGTCAAAGTCTAAGTAAAAAATAATAAAACCCAAATTACGTGACGTGCTTCTGATCATGCATGCATTGGATTGGGAACTGATAACAGCTGAAGGATATGGTATTGAAGTTCTCCGGATCGCACCGCCAATGCAAAGGCGGCACGGCCGGGAGCTCGTCGTTCCGCTCCAAGAGCTTCCACAACCAGCGCCGCATCCACCGCAGCGGCTCCTACCCGGGCACCGACGAGGACGAGGGAGCCTTCTCCGACGCCGGAGGAGGGGGAGGGGGAGGGGGAGGGGGTGGGTACGCGTATAGCTCTAGCTCGACGCCGGCGTGGGACTTCACAAACGTCGGCGGAAGCGGCGGCGGCCGATGGGAGGATTCGAGGTATAGGACGCAGTGGGGCTCGGCTGCGGCCGCGGCGGAGGTGGTGGTGATGGAGGATGACGGATTGCCGAAGGAGTGGACCGCCCAGGTAGAGCCCGGCGTCCAGATCACCTTCGTCTCCCTCCCCGCCGGTGCCGGCAACGACCTCAAGCGTATCCGATTCAGGTTATTCTCCTTTTGCTTACTTGCATTTTTCTTCTTATTCTATATATATCCTCTGTAGTTGATACTACTGTCACTGGTAATCTGATGGGGGATGTCATATGTTGTATAATTATTTAGTAATAATAATTAATAATTACTCACGTACTAATTAATGTTATTGTTATTTTTTTGGGGAACCGAAAAAAAAAAAAAAAACGAATATATAGCCGGGAGATGTTCAACAAGTGGCAGGCGCAGAGGTGGTGGGGGGAGAACTACGACCGCATCATGGAGCTCTACAACGTCCAGAGGTTCAGCCGCCAGGCTCTCCCAACTCCGCCCCGCTCCGACGACGGCGACGTACGTTCGTTCCCGTTCATTCACTATATATTTTGGAGCTTTACGCTGTGTAGCTTTAATTCCATCGTATCGTATTCGTTTTATTACTATATATAATAATAATAATAATAATAATGCCACTCCTGATATCTCTGGGCCCGCCCACTACACAAGGCCCAGCTAGCTCGCCTCTCACCATCCACGGCCCCGCACTATTGATTGACTGGTTGGACCCCCTTCGGCTAGATTTTAGCTAATAGTGATGCAAAAGGAATTATATAACCCCTGCTGGTACTGGCCTACTGGGACTCTGAAAAAAGAGTGGGGGGGTATTCTGAGGGACAGTGGTTGCTCCATCCAAATTAAATCCGAGCCCAGTGAGTCGATGATTCCCTTTGCATCTCGGTCTTGTGAGTCCCTCTTAGTAGCCCTATACCATTATTATATAGTAATAGTAGCAGCAACGGCACTTTAGTCTGATTAAAGCGCCGGCTTATTCATTAGAAACGCAAACTGCTTGTCTGATGCACTCAAGAGAGGCGTCTTTCTTTCTTCTTCGTTTTGGCAGAGGGAATCGTTCTACTCTCGGGTGGGCTCTACCAGAGGCAGCCCCGGGATGCCGACGCCTCCTCATCCTCTGCCTTCTGCAGGCAAAGAGCGGATGGTCTCTCGGAGCGCACACAGACATCCGCAGCCGCAGCCGCAGCCGCAGCCGCAGCCGCCAACTGCTTACGGCAAAGCAGCGTACTACTATCCGTCGACAGTGCCGGATCCTTCTGATCACATCTTCCCTCCTTTCCTCAACACCCTCCATGCTGGCATCGGTATTGGAGGAGGCGCCTCCGCCGCAGGCACTTCAGGTGTGAAGGTCGAGACGTCGTCGGTGGATGCTTCGAGAACCACCACGTCGTCTAGAGACGAAGCCTCGATCTCCATCAGCAACGCGAGCGAGCTGGAGGCGACAGAGTGGGTCGAGCAAGACGAGCCCGGCGTGTACATCACCATCAGGGAGTTGGCCGACGGCACTCGGGAGCTCCGTCGGGTCCGATTCAGGTAAATTTCTCATTCTCACGCAGCCAATGTTTGACAGCCTCCGTTAACCCAGTGTAGTAAATTGGTTGGTCGTACTTTGCATGTCTGCAGCCGGGAGAGGTTCGGAGAGATGCATGCCAAGGTGTGGTGGGAGGAGAACAGAGAGAGAATTCAGGCTCAGTACCTTTAGAAACAACAAAGCCCCCATCCTCGAGTCAGTATTTAACATACCATTCGAGACTAACCTTTTCTCTAGGAGCAAGATCACCAACAGTCATAAAGGAAATTGACAGATAGATACCAAAAAACCCACCAAGAAAGAAAAAAAACACAAGTCAGTAGAAAGCAGGAAGAGATATTTTTGCCTCCCCTACCTCCCCACCCCACCCCCTCTTGCATTTAGGAGCATATAGATGGATGGATGTTCTTTCCTTTTCCTTACTAGAGACAAGCGAGGAGCTCTGCTCGCTTTGTAATATGTTTTATGTCAAGGCTGAATTTGGTTTTCCATCTTACATGGAGCCTATCTTTGTCCCAACGAAAGTATATTACTAAACAACAAGATTAAAACACAGGGAGTCACGCCACGCCATTACGAAAGTATTGCTAAACAAAAATAAATTAATAAATAAATTCACACCTTGAATTTTTGAGCTGTTTCCACAGTTTGCAGCTGCATGATATGAGGAAAATACAACTAAACTGTAACGAGATAGAGCAAAAATGAAAAAGCGAGGATCATGCAGCATGCACCTTGAACAAGGGAAGGGATGATGCAGTGTGGACAGCTCAGCCGCAACAGCTCCCATCACCCACTCAGGCACAGAAAGGAAACTAAAATTGCCGCTTTCAATAAACTGAACTGGTCATACAACTCAACAAAATACATATTAACTAGGTAAGATGTGATTGACGGCTATTCATGAAACTAGATATGCATTAAAAAGGCGCACAATAAAATTTCTCAAAATAATTTACTTTCTGTATACCCGCCGACAGCAGTATCTGTTAACTTGCGATGCCTTGGGCGCATCAAGCACCAATAAACATCTGTATATATGCCTTTTGTTCAGCCAAAGATTGCTAATTGAATAAAGTTTCTCCTTTTCAACCATAAAAAGCACCAGTAAACACACCGTAATCAACAACAAAAAAAAGAAATAAAAACAAAATACTGAACAGAAAGAATGCATATTTTCAGCAGCAATGACACGGGATCTAGATCCATATATAATTTACTGCTGTTGAGCATACAATTGCGATAGAAATAACTGACATGCAAAAGTTGCCATAGCGTATATTTTGAGCATACTCAGCTGTTGACATTCCTCAGCATGGCTGAGTTCAAAAATACCCTCCCATCATTCCCATCAGTCAAAAAAGTGAAGGAAATTTTTCTTATCAATAATTTAAAAAACTCTTACCTTATCTTTTCCGTCGGCAATCACCCCCGACAAAAATCCCGGGAAAAAACAAGGATTTTCCTGTGGTTAGAATTACAACGTTTTCCCTGAGTACACGGAGGGAAGTTATATTACATCCATCAGAAACTAATCTACCACCACTATACATGAATCTGTAAACACCCAATTCTCCCAGCCATACCTAAGCCTACCCCGCCCTTCTCCGGCCTAATCACATAACCACCCCTCCTGTTTCATCCGCTTGATATGCCCGTCACTACTTAGCGTGACCAAAGTGCACAAACACGCACACGGCCAATAAACAGCTCCATCCTTTGCCGCTCGGCATGAAAGCAAAACGCGGATTTTTCCTCTCTATACTGGTGGCTTTATCACCTGGAAAAACCAAATTCAAGAAATCTCATCCTATGTCTGTGAACTCTGAAACTAATTCCAGCTCCTCGAGGCCAGCAAGGAAACTAGGATCATACTCGTGCTGAACTAAATCTAAACTTCCCATCTCTTCAAGAAGTGAGTTCATTGAAGGTAACAGAGGTTCATTGTTTATGCAGTACCCTGTCGTACTGGTGGAAATTTGTTGGGGTGAAGGAAGGAGGCATTTGCTGACTGAAAACAAACCTTCTTCATGTGATTCAATGGTCTTTTGTACTTTGGATTTTGGAGGTCTAGAGGAATCAAATGCCAACTTGTGCTTGCCCAAAGAGAGGGACTTTGAGCCAGCTCTATATCTAGATACGTCACAAGTGGGGAAAGCTGATGATAACGCCCAAAGAGATCCCTCACCTTCAAAGCAAGCTTCTGATGCCATTCTGCAAAGATGATGGAACAGAGATCATAAAGTACGATGAGGTAGATTAGCTAAAAAATGTGTTGAGACCATTTCATTGGGGTTCAGGCCCACGTAAGGTAAACTGAGTGACCCTGATTAGGGAACATCACACAAAGGCAAATTAACATCCAAATGAGATAGAAAATCAGAGCGTCATCAGCAACCCCAAAGTGGAAAATAAAAAGGTTGAACAACGCTAGGTTGACTTCTAATCCCGATTCTCCCACATTTTCCACGACAATGAACAAAGGACCAATAAAGATGCACTTGTTCAAGCGTCAAGAATATATGGATGATATAGTTTTACCCCATCTCTCATATAATATAAAAGCATGATATACAAACACAATGAACCAAAAACAAAGACAAAGGAAGCAATAGCGGAACTTATATATGAAAGCATACCTGAATCTATTCTCAGCAATTCTACATGAAGATGCTGCTAACAAACATTGTCCAACAGGTTCTTCAGCCTGTTGAAGTTGTTCTTGCCCGCTAACTGAAATGCTGACAGATGGTGGGAAGGCAAAGTCATTATCAGAATTTTCCATAGGGAACTCCAGAGTTAATTCCAGCTGGTTGATGTGAGCCTCCAGCTTGCTTGAAAGAACTACAGGTTCCTCCTGACGTTGCATACTAACATCAGAAAGGGCCATCATTACTAGTCTACTATTTGGTCTAGTATTCATTGGTGTCACGTTTTCTGTAAGTCTTGTGGACTTATTAGGGTCCGAGAGAAGCCTACAAGAATATAAATCACTTCGCAAGCACGGTATGGACTGGTGAAGTTCGAGGGGCCACTTTGCTCTCCATACAGAAGAAAGTATGGCGAAGAAATGTTTCTGGAGAAGCAATTCATTGTCGGGCAGCTCACTAGTCACATTCAGCAAAATCCGTACTTGATCCTGCCAAACTAATTAGTTAACTCACTATATTTTCTCTAACATCGTAATCTATAACGCCTGAAATGTTTTGTACAAAAAGGGTTGCACAAGTAACCAAGTCAATAAGTGAATAACAAGAGCAGGGTGTTTCATAATGCTTTTAGCAATTTAATTTGCACTCATACAATTTCATGGTATACAGAGAGTAATTATTGCCCATTAATAAACTGGTTCTACTTGTGCTCAAATCACTACCAGAAATTATGATCATTTTATCAGCGCGAGTACCATGCAACACTTCCACAGAAATATACTTCAACAAACTGCAAATCAAATGGCAACCCTCCAGATATTGAGATCAACATCTTGGCGAGGCAAATTTATGAAAGATATGGGCTAGCCATGAAACAAAAAACTAATACACAAAAAAGAAAGTCAAGATTCTAACGTAATAATTTGCATCATAAATGCAATTCAAGCCTTAAAAACTGAGAACTAAAGGCAGTGTAAATGGTTAAATAAAGAAAACTTCAGCAATGTAATAGGATTTCACTATCGTGTATAGAAAGGCTATTTTACTATAAATTACAGTTAACAGATATCATAGCAAACCATTCCTATAATTATTGTTATTCAACAGTATAGAACATAGAATGCTAATTACCTCGGTTACTTTTAATAGAGCCTTTCCAGATGCAGAAACCTTTTCCGTGCTGTCCACTGATGAGACGACATGCTTAAAGAACAGCTCTCGAAATCTCTCACAGCAATGGACAGGATGACGAAATCGACCTCTGTAGGACCCACCACCTGGCACGCCATAAAGTATGTCACTCACAAGGCTCCAATGTGTACCATACTCGTGCACAACTGCACACAGTATGGCATCCTCCTGTGTTGACCAAGAATCTGGAGAGCTATCTTTGAACCAAGTATTCCCCTTCTTCCTTAACTTTTCTGGCTTGACCACCATAATTCGTTTTACAGGTAAATATGTAATGGATATTCTGCCCCCCGTCTTGATTTTAGCAACTGGTTTCGGATCAAGATCATTAGCCCCATCTCCCAACTTTGATTCCTTGGCTGCCACCAGTTGCTTAACGGACGACCCACAATCTGCTACAGAAGTGGTCTTAGATACTTTCTTGAGTTTTTTTGAGCTTTTGTTTGGGTTGTTCTCTTCATCAGATGTAAATGTAGGCTTCTTACGCTTCTTTCTAGGAGACGGAGTAGGTGATTCAGCATAAATAACTTCTGGTGAGAGAGCCTTATCATTAGCAAGCTCAGAATCTGATATCGCTTCTTGATGCACAATTTTCGAATCAGATGCTAAAGATCCTTTCTTAAGAGACTTGAATTTCTTCTTTTTCTGCTTCTTTTTTAACTTGGGTTTGCATTCCACAGTTGTCCCAACCCTGTCACAGCTATTAGACTTGTTAGATAATTTTAAGGATGTACTCTAGAGGGGAGAAAAAGAACCACAAAATTAGGAACAGCAGTTTACTAGTGAATTTAGAATCAAAACCAGCATTCAAAAGAAGAAATTGCAATAGAAAGATCATGAGATGAACATAAATTCTCTCACCTGATTCACTATGTTGAAGGGAACTAACATAGATATTCGATATGGTATATAAATGGTTTGAACCCAATATTTGGAAGCAAAACTTTACAAAACTTCCTTACCTCATATCATCACCGCCTTCATCCTCTGCGGCTTTTGCTTCCTGAGCTTCATATTCTAGTTCTTCCATCAACTGCAAATGCAACACCACTTCAGACCACTGCAAGTAGGAAAGAAGGGAAAAAGGAGAAATGCAAGTGCATACCTGACGCTGAGCTAAAGCTTCAACATGTTGGCGGTACGCTGTAGTTGCAAAATCAGAATCCCATCCTAAATAAAAAAATCACATTTCTTAGTCTTTCATTATGATAAAATAGAAGTACAGCCTGACAATGTAAATCTTTCTTTGACATTGCTATACTGAAGTGCGAATTTAGCGCTCTATAAAGAGATAAATGGACATTAACAAGCAGGAATGGTTTAAGCAATTAGTGAAAGATGAGAAAATGACCACACTAATTGCGGACAAAAAAAATCAGAAAGAAAATATTTCAAGGTAAAATTCATACTAGGAAAAAGAATACTTACTCTCATACACTAAGGGTTCCTGGTCTTCATCAATCTCAGCTTCTAGATCCTCCTTAAATTTCTCAATACGATCAAGCTCCCATTCCTCCTCTTCAACATTCACCTGATATTCCATGGCGGATTTATCAATAATCGGATCCCAAAGGTCCAAAAACCGCATGGCATATCTATCAATCGGTCGAAGCTGGTTCTCAAAACATGAACTAGCATGCCCAGCAGCAGCTGCTGCTGCAGCCATCTGCTTAACATCGGCAAGCATGTCGATTTCCTCATCTCCTTCAGCCAAAGCAAGTGCTTTTTCTTCATTTACATTACATCCAGGTTTAGAAACATCCCCCTTCCTTTCCTCATTAAATTTATCATCAAGCTTCGTATCATCCTCATTGACAAGCTCATCATCATCTAACCGTCCAATGGCCTCCTCAGTAAACTCTTGGTTGTCCACAGCCTCTTCCTGCTCTACTTTTTTGAGAGCCATATAATCAACCTCGTCTTCTGCATGCTTTATAGCAGCTTCCACATCAGCATTAGACAATTGCAGCTTTTCCAAACGAAGTGATCCATTCCCAGAAAAGAGTTCGATTGGATCAAGTTTCTTGAAGAACTCTGTGTTATAACTGCCACTTTGTATGACCAAATCATCAAGAGCGCGTTTCTGATTTGCTTTCTTAAGAATATTTTCTTCAATAGTACTCTCACTGATGAGTCTATAGATGTGCACTTCTCGAGTCTGACCTATTCTGTGGCACCTATCTTGAGCTTGTTGATCCATCGCAGGGTTCCAGTCACTATCATAAAAAATAACAGTGTCTGCCCCAACCAGGTTAATTCCCACGCCGCCGCTACGAGTTGATAGGATAAAAAGAAAGATCTTTGGGTTAGTGTTGAAACGCTGCATTAGAGTCTGCCTCTCTTCCGGTTGAGTGGACCCATCTAAACGCATATAAGTATAACCATATAAATTAATGAATGCCTCCAAAACATCAAGCATTTTTGTCATCTGAGTAAATATCAAGGCCCTGTGGCCTTCTGTTTTCAAACGTCTTAGTAAGATAGCAAGCTCCTGCAACTTCCCGCAATCAAACTGTATCAGACGACGATCGGGGAAGTACACTTGCCGGCGGACTATGGCAGGTCTGATGGGGGATAGAAGGGGGGAAAACACTTCATTACATTTTTCTCTATATGATGGTTCGAAGAAAACTGCGGGCTTTCCTTTGCTGCACCAGCAAACGGGCACAGGGGCCCGCGAAGCTGGTATTGCGAACATAAAAGATTCAACAAGATCGAGCATCTTTTGGAAGCGTTCTACCGGTGACAGAACTATCTCTGCCAGTGTCGATGGATATTCCAAATAGCACGAAGGCTTGTTTTTCTTCTCATGAATATCATATGCAGGATGCTGTACAGTGACAAGCTCTCTGAAATTGGTTCCATACATAGGTTTCTTTTGGCAGCGTAACCTATTCCACCATGCAATTGAAGCGGCCCTTTCTTTGTACTCTTTCACTCTTTCCTCCCAAAGAGCTCTTTGAATCTCTTCAAAAATATTGGTCCCATGAAATCTTCTCTTCTGATCATAGTTACCAGGATAGAATGTGTCTTCATCTGTAGCAACACTACTAGGTGAAGCAGCAATTGCAGCAACCTCATTAGCCTCCCATGAAGCCATGTTGAAATCATGTTGGGTAAACACAAGATTCAAGACTCTTAGATCAACCTTGGAAAATAGGCCAGTGGAAAGGATAGTACAAACAGAGGAGCTCAACTGCATATCTATACCAGCCATGTCAAATGAGCTTATAATTGGACGGCCTTCAAATAGATCTGGATGGTTACATACCTTGCGAAGTTGCATGATAATGCTTATCATCCCAAAATAGTTTGTGCTGGCCAGTGTTGCTTGTGTTTCTGAGCTGGCAATAAAATCTTCGTACAGATTCCGCTGCCGTCTAGACAGTCTGCAATAAATAACATGCTCGTGCTTCTTTGGAAGCTGTTTTTCAACGTCCCTTTTCAAACGCCGCAATATAAAAGGACGAAGAACATTATGCAACCGATCAACCACTTCCTTGTTCACCTTCTCTTGGCCCTCCACCATCCCTGAAATCGGTTTACTAAACCAGTCCTTGAATTCCTGATGGGACTGGAATATATGAGGCATGAGGAAATGCATCAGAGACCAAAGTTCCATCAGATCATTCTGCAGCGGTGTTCCAGTCAACAGAATCCGACGCTTTGAATTGAAGTTCAAAAGAGTCTGCCACCTTTGCGATTTCCAATTCTTTATTAGATGAGCCTCATCTAGAATAAGATATTTCCACTTTTTCCGCTTAAATACTTTTGAATCCTGTATAACAAGCCTGTAAGTCGTGATGCACACATGGAATGAGTTGGGCTTTAACCAACCCTGGCGTTTATGCTTCCGTTCCTTTGCACTCCCGAAGTATGTCAAAATTTTGAAAGCAGGGCACCATTTAAGGAATTCAGTTTCCCAGTTAAGCATGACACTTGTTGGGACAACTATGAGGTGGGGCCCCCATATGCCTTTCTCACAAGCGAGGTGGGCAAGGAGAGCAATCGTCATGATCGTCTTTCCTAACCCCATCTCATCAGCTAAAATCCCATTAAGCCTTTTCTCGTACATTGTGACCAGCCAATCCAGCCCAATATGTTGGTATTCACGAAGAGGGTGTTTAAGAAGGAAGGGAAATTTTGTGCGGACTTTCGTAGTTGAGAAGGTGTTGCCAGTTGGTTGTGCTGATCTGGCAGCCGCAGCAGCATCAGCGATTATATCTTCACTCTCTCTTCCCTCCGTTATCTTATCATGATCTACTTCCTCTTCCTCTTTAAAAGCATGTAGTTCTTCACTGGGCCAGGTAGAGTTGTCCTTTTCAGAAGCACTATTGTCCATCATAAGGTTTGCATTCCCATGTTGAATTTCCTGATCTTCATCAGAACTTACAGAAGCACATTCAGATTCTGTTATGCCATCATCCAAATAGCCATCCTAAATATGAAAATATATATATATATATACATATGTTATTGATTATGTCACTGCAATCAGTTAACTATGTACTTAGGCAAAAGTTGGTTCATACCTTGCTGTACCTCGCAAGGAGCTCTTCTATAGGCATTTCACTCTCCTTTTGAAGCAACATGATCTGTCGGTTAAAGAAAAAGAGTAGACCACAAGAAGTCATAATATAGATACATACACCAAATAAATAAAAGGAAATTTCAGATTTTTATCAATATCAAAATATGTCGGACAATCTATAAGACTGCACATATGATAAGACTGTCTTAACCATAATAAGCTGAATGAAACTAAAAGAAGCGCAAATGTTGCCACATGAACCTGGATCACCATATTGACGAACAATAGTTACAATATAAATTATGTCACAAGCTCTCTCTAATGTCCTCAAAAGCAAATTTAACATACTATGTTATGTATATGTCTGCATACAGTAGACCACTCTCTAATGCCACGTGTGCACATAATGAACAAGATGCATATCTGCACGAATAGTTAATTAGGGGCAATTGGTTGTTTATTTTGTCTGCATCTTGCAAAGGAAAAAAACATGCGTATTGTAGAGAATATTCATTTCTTATATAGGTTAACAAACACCCTATCATCTGAAGTACCAATCAGTAAAAACAAAGATGGCATAAATTGGCTCTTGAAAAGAATTAGTATCCATAAATATTGGCAACTATACCTCATCCACAGGATTAGCATTATCTTTTTTTGCCAACTCTTCTGCTTCCGATAGTGTTGCCTCGTCATCCTATTAGATACCATCAAATTAAGACAACAATGGAAGATCATATAGACCAAATATAAAATATAAGAATAATAAACTGTCCTTTGGTAGAGAACAAAGGCATGAAAAAGTAACAACAAAGTAAATAGAACTGAGCGGCGGAAGTCAAACATGTCCAATCAATATGTACATGGCTGGAACTAAGAGCTTAACCAGCTTGCAACTCAAATTAACAGTTTCTAGCTATACCCCTTTTTAGTCGTGTAACCCACATGATCAATATGGATTTTAGAGCAGAAACATCTTTAGCATTGTTTACTGGTTATTTCTTGCTCATTTATGCTATTTTCAGGCACGCAAATAGAATCTCAAAGCTATATATGTTCATATCTTGGAATGATTTCAGCACATAGATCATGCTCAACAGAACCTTTGTTGGCTTGGCTTACATAACAGAATAAATCCTTTCAGTGCATAGATTATAATCTTATTCTAAAGTGATCGTTTGCCTCTATCTTACAAATATTTGTTCCCACTCGAAAATGTATATTACGACCCAATTCTAAAGTCAATACTATTGGACATGAACTTACTATACCTTAATACCTAGGCATGTCAAGTATTTCCAAAATTTCCTATTCATCATCTACATATACAAATGTGAATTGACAAAGTGATAGACTTAGTAAGAGCCCGTTTGGGCCAACTCCAGGACACGGTGCTGTTGGATGAAATGTTATTCAAGTATTACTTTAGAAGAAGAATTATATAAAGATTCATTCAAGAGATTCTCTCTACACCAAAAGTAGAAGCACCAAATTGGAACTTCTGCTTTTGGGCCTCCGAATCTCATTTTTTATTGCCGCTGCAGCAGAAACCAGAATATTCTGTTTGCCAAATGCTCTGCTGGAGGTGATAATTGCTGCAAGCCAAAGCAACAAAAGCTGGGCCAAATAGGCACTCAGTTTACGTTGAGATTGTTTAGTGAAAGATATTGTTTCTAGCTTACAATCAAAAGTCAATTCCCAACTTAAGTGGCATGAAGCTAAATACTATAATAAGCTCATATATCAACAATACCTCTCCTTCTTCATCACCAACAATAAAATCTTTATCATCCTGAAAAATGGAAGGTAGGTCATTTACTGGCACATCATCAAAGTAGCAGGAAAATTACATTACAGTGCAACACAAGTTGAACTACAAATGGAACTTCCGTAACAAAAGTGAAGGATTACATATGCAAAACAATAGCATCACAACAGCTGAAAAACAAGCACAAGCGTTTTCGAAAGGACTGTCGAAGAACACATTATATGATATTATTACTTATATCCATGAAAAAAGAAGTTATACTCAATATAACAAAAAGTTAAAGACATGGCCAAACTTGATACACTTCATCGCCAAACTTGATACACTTCATTGCTAAACTAGCCAACACAAGAAAGACTCAACAAGTAGACAAGTCAGCAAGACTGACATATCAAGCAATGAAAAAGTCAACATGTGACTAAGAACAGAAATGTAGAATAAGATCATAGCTCTTCTAACATAATAAGCATTGAAATAGCAAATAAGTTCTAAGGAAGCAAATTATAGTTCTTATAATTAACTCATTGTCTCATACTGCAGCAAGTAAAGCAGTAAAGATAAGGGGCATCTGTTGTTGAACCGGCTCAAGTACTATAACATGTTTAAATTTGCCGCTAATCATGATAATCCTGAAACCAATATAGAAGAACTAGATTACTCATATTTTTATGCAACGAAAATTCTATGCAGAGAACTGAGTAGCATAATCATTGAAGAGTCTGTCTTCTTTGCTACAAATACGAATATAGAGCAGAAACAACAATAAAGCCTTATATAGCAGTTAAGTTCTGTTGGCTTAGTAGTTCCTCGTTCTCCATTCAGTATTAGCTTGAGTAACTTCTCACCCAAATAAAATGGCCGCCATGTCCTTTGTCTCAATTATGAATATGTATATAATAAAGGACATAAGTTTCAAAAGGAGTATCTAGATGATAATGAAAAAATAAAATCACCATATGTGCACACCGTTGAGTAACTGACAGGACTCATTTAAATATATGAGCAAGAACATAGTATGAAAGCAGAACCAACAGAAAAAAGAACAATATGTCCATCAAGGCGATATACATAGGGAGGAGCAAAAATGAATGTAAGCTGCTAGCAAGTATCATGTTTGGGGGAAGATTCTTACTAATCCATCAGCAGAACCAGGGGGAGAACATTCCATATCAGACCAATTGAGAGAATTGGAATGAGATGTAAGTTCTGATTTCACAGCTGTCATCTGGTCATCATGGCAGGATATATTACCATTACTGTCTCTCTGACACAATAATTAAAGTAAATTCAGTCAACATCTATTCACATCCCCTGAGAAGGATACGATGGAATACTTACATATTTAAGCTGAGTGGAATTAAAGGCCGAATGCCTATTCTCAACCCCCAAATCAGAGGAATTCACATCAAGATGACTATCATTCATAAAATGCTCAACAGCATGACTATAACCATTTGCTTGTTTTGAAGAA
The DNA here is from genome assembly GCF_001540865.1 of Ananas comosus. NCBI lineage: Eukaryota > Viridiplantae > Streptophyta > Magnoliopsida > Poales > Bromeliaceae > Ananas > Ananas comosus. Next base: position 16,528,131 of record NC_033623.1, on the reverse strand, counting down.
TCTGCAAAGCCACTATAAGAATCAGAATTAATCACTTCTGCAATAAGATATGGCATCAAAATAACTGCGATCATTCAACTTACTATATCTCACCCTTAATCTGATCCTCCTTTAAAATTGGCTTAGCCAACTCTTTACCACCTTCTGGACTGCCTTCCCTGCTAACTGAGAATGTTTAAATTGATCACAACTTAGTGTGAGGTGAAGCAGATAACAAATCATGAGATGGGCACATTGATTTTGACCCAATCAAACCAAGATCACAAAAGCAGGCCCAAATTGCAATTTTAAATGAACCGAATGGTGCATAATAGGATTAGTGGTGGTGGTGGCAGTTTGGCAACATCCACACAGCCCATTGAATCAGTCAGATCCAATCTCAAAGGCTTGATCCAAGTTGGATATGCAGGTCGGATAAGCTTGGTCATTATCATTTGACCAGCTGTTGGTCAGGTCAGGCGAGGTTAAAAATGGTTTCCATCAGAAATTCTGACTTAACTGATCAGGGCAGCCCAGGCCCTTCTCTCATTTAATTTTTTTATGTTCATTTTTCTCTTTTTATACTTACTATACTTTCCTTAGATCCAATCATCCTTCTACAGCCCAATCCAGCTAACGGAAGTAATATGGAAGTTATTTAAGCCAACAATTAACCCGACCAATTTGCCCTCAATGGACAACCCTTGTATCATAGATAACACAAGCTAACCAATCAACACAAATCGCAAAAAATAAAATAAAATAAAATATGGCTAGTATGTAGACCCGTTACTAGATTAGAGAATAGTGGGCACATATATTTATAGAGAGCGTACTTATACAATTAGGACTTCCAAAATCTGAAGATTAACGTTACTAATCCTCTTACTCTTAAACCTATGTTTCTAGCATAGTTTTAGTTCAATTGGACTCAAAGTGGCCAATCAAGAAATCAGTTCGGCCAGATATGACTTGATAAAGCAGAATGCAGTGCTTGGATCTAGTTGGGTGAGACCAAGAATCTAGAAGTTAACAAGTGAAATTTAGTCATCTAAACCCAGAAGTTTCAACTGGAACAATCCCCAAGCAATATGGAAAAAATGAAACCAAAAGGAACAGAAAGAATGATGACGTGCATATGAATTTGATACAAAACAAAAATGTCCACTGAAAGACCTTGGGATTCACCTGTCTTTCCATTATAGCTCTTAAGAAGCTCCTCAAGTGGAAGATCTGCTTCTGCCTGCAAAGCTTTAAGTTCTTCTCTTCTTTCAGAATCTGTAATTTGAGCCTCATCCTCCTCAATAGTGCGTTCATCATCTTCCTGCAATAGCACCAAAACATATTTCAGCTTCATTATATTCTACTACCAAAGCTAGTCAAAATTTACCTCCATTTTCAGTTTTTAGGAACAGCAAACCTTTTTCAATATGAATTGACAATTTGATAACACATCAGCCATTTAGATAGCTATCAATTATTTTAGCATTTAATCTGATTTATTAATAACTCTTCAAATATTCCAAAGTCCAACATACTGTATTGTACTATAACAAAGTCAATACGCCAATACTAAACAGAAAACAAGAAGTGAACTGTCGCAAAACAGGGAAAAGCAACATGAGTAATTTAGTAAAAGTAACGACATCAGGAGGAATAATAACTGGATAAGACTTGTCCAGCAAGAGTATTAACACCAATTCATTAAAAAAGAGGAAAGAGCAGAAGTAATGGTGTATAATAGATCTCCATATTCTCTTAGTGATGCCAACATAATGCTTTTACCATCTGAGAAAAGGAAAGCTGAGAAAATCTAATGAGATAGCTTACCGTCTCATCTTCTGAATGGGTCTTATAATCATCATCAGTCTCCATATTATTTAGTTCAGCAACTGTATAAGAGCCACAAAGAATTTCAAGTAAATTATGAAGAAACTCGGACTTAGAAAATGAACACAAAAGACTACCATCATTGCCTGCACTTCTTGTAGGACTCTGATTATCACCCTTCTTATTTGAATCAATTGGTTGATTTGCCATAGAATTTACAATCCCCGGTTTTGAAGAATAGGGCATATCAACTAGATTTTCAGCCAACATTGTTGAATATCTAACACAGGATTAGAAAAGAAATTATTAGACAAATCTGTGGTTCAGGTTTAAAAAACAAAAAAAAGAGTCAAATTTAAGAATGAGGACAGAATAAGAAGAACCAGCTTTAACATTAGCCAAATTAAAGGAAAGTTACCTTTCTGTCTGGCCTAAAAGAAAATCAAGTTGTTTATCAAGAGCCTTTTTCTTCTTTTCCTCGAGCTCCAATTGGTACTTATAGAGAACCTACATTGATGAATTACTTGAAGGGTTATACTTAAAAAGCGTGGCGTCAATCAGGACTGATATAATTAGCTTAATTTTTTAAGTTGAACAAAGAAATGAACTAACCAACTTCTCTATTTTGATCCAGAACTTTTTCACGTCCTTTGAAATATTTGAGGCAACTTTTCTCAGTCGTTGCTCCTCTTCCTAGAACTCAATACGGAAAGGATCAGATTAAGTATGAATAAAAGATGAAAGTTTAAAGATAGTCAAACCTTTTGCTTTTTCTCTCCCCTGGTAGCTTGATCCAAAACACTCTTACTGGCTCGTATAGCAACCCTTTTGGCTTGAGCCAATTTCCATCTTCTCTCCGCCTCAAAGTCCTAAAAGCCAGAAATATAAATATGGCAGAATAACAATGATAAGACCTTCACAATTAATTTATATCAACAGATAAGCAATTTCAGGTAGCAAATATGAACAGAGTTTTCAGGAACTTACTTTTGACAACCAAAGCATCTCTTCCAGAACATGATCCCAATGAGCCTTGGGTCGGGGAGGCTCCTTTGAAATAAATTAAAAAAAGAAAGTGTTAGTGTGAAAACTGCCAAGACAACAAAAGCTTCAACTAATAGTGTAGACTAACAACTTGCAAGATGCGCCCACAAAACAGGGTATTTTCACACAAAAGCATTGCCATACGTATCCTTAAATAATTAAATAGAGTACATGATTAACAACCTCTGAGTCATAATAGAAAAGGTCTACAAGTTAAAAGGCTAAGCTATGTACTTATACATGATTACAGCTAAATGTGCACAAGTACATACAGGAACATCCATAGTAACTCTCACCGGCATCAATGTCTACGAAACATAAAATCAAGAGTCCGTCGTGTCCTCATTCTCAATATTTTAAAGAATGAAAGAACAATGAGTTATATACTGCCAATAGTTAAAGAATAATAGAACAATGAGTTATATATTCCAGGTACATGTAACAATGTTATTTTTTTAAAAAAACCAACGGTCAGTGGATAAGAATGACAAAATGGAACAATGAAACTGCTCAGCACAAACACAATGGAACAGGTAAACATGGGTTTTAATGTCATGCATATTCCAGTTAAGGAGAGAAAATCCCCAGAAAAAACAATCAACAGATTGAAATTCTACAAAAAATGCTCCACCATGAAATTATAGATAATAGAATGTGAATAAGTCTAATGAGAGAAGAAACCTTCTGACGTCTCGGCCGTGTCTCTTGATCTGTCTTCAACCTGGGACCCTTCGAGGCCATAACTGTGCCTTTTTACAGGCACTTATGTCATGATCCAATGTACTTGCAGCAGTAGAAGTGCAGCAAGTGTGCTGAACAAAATAAAGTGCTTACTAGCTCAGAAATAAGTAGATATCCATTTGTCCAGTATTAAATAGCACATGACAGGCAAACAAGATACCTTTGATGTTTTCCATAAACTGCATAATCACCTCAGGTGAGCAGGATCATATGTTTAGGCTCTGGACAAAACCATAAAGAAACATTACATTAACAAGTTCTTTAATCTCTACAAGAAAATTCAACTTCAGAAATAGAAATAGGAGGAAAAGGATAGCATATCGCCAGCATTATTATTGACCTAGTTTAAATTCTCAAAGTTTCTTAAACAGTTGGGGCAAAAGCAGTTTACGAGTCATCCAGCACACAAAGCAAGTTTGAAGAATGCTTTAGAGAAAATCTGATGATACACTTCAATAGCAAGTAATTCAAGCTTGACATGGGTAAGCATTAAGCTCATTTATCATTTCACAGATTCCTGAAGCATTTTTTCCTTAATTCAGCAGAGGAGCAGAAAATTAGAAATAACGTAGATCGGCAAAAACAGCCTAATTCCTTAAAAGCACACGTCCTCCAATTAATATTACCGTCAGCACGCACTTCACAAGTTACGTATGGATGCGATCATCATCCTCTCCTTTCTTAAATATTGAAACTTGAATAAACAGTCTCTCACTGGCACATTACACTGTCCAGTTGATACTGTCAATAGATATCTTTATCTCAAGTTACTTTTCTCAACAATACTAAGGACCTATTTGGTCGGGCTTTTCGGCTACAATGTGCTTTGCATTGCAGTCATCAGCTCGCTGGCTAATAGCTTTCACCCATGGAGCGTCCTGCCACCACAAAAATCATAACCCAGGCCATAGATGCCTTGAGTTTTCTAATGTGCTGTCTCATGGCTGCCAATTTTCCGGCCAATAAAGCATAGTACAATATTTGGTCGTAGTCACATATGATTTCTTTTTAAACTAAAGGATATTCAATAAAAACAAAAATGCAGAACAAAAGCTTTCTCAGCCTTAAGCAGCATTCTTAAAGTTATGCCGTATTCAACTTGATCCTCTAATAAACTACCTGGTCCAAGATAATTGAAATGATAACTTTAGTAAACCTTTATGGAATATAAAAATCAAGTTCAATGGTCATGTCTTGCATGATCTTGGAAAATGTAGCATAAGCCATGCTTCGGCACTCAGATTAACTTTGTCGTAACTAATAACGCACTTATCTCACCTCTACCACTCTCAGATTTGGCATGTATAATGATGAAAGATCCTGATAAACTACCCCCCCAAAAAAAACTGATGCAGAGCATACTATAGATTTTATTAAAGTAGGGACCTACATATGAGCCTAACAAAAACAGCTCTAGAATTACTTATTACGAACTCCATGCTGAGGTATTACTAGAATAATCCAATAAAATGTTCAAACTCTGTCCTAATTCTAATGCACTTATACACAGCAAATGGAATGCAATGACTATATTCAAGTGTGCATATAAACACCCCGAGTTGACCTTTACATGGTGCAAAATTAGGCAATCGCATAGTTTTGCGGAGTCAAAACAAAGAATTTAAGAACTGGATGTGTGCACGAAGCAAGAATTTAAGCAGGAATTTGAACCAAGAAGCTTGTACGTTATTACAACTCTAGAATTTAAGTATGCATGACCACTTAACACAACAGAGAGAAACAAACATTTAGAAACATTAAAAAATAAAGGTACAAGAAAGAAAAGTGGTAGTATCTAAATAGACGAGATTTGCAATAGATGGAAAAAGAAGTGCCCTTTAATTCATCTAAAACAAATAAAATATGTGGTGAATAAAGAACAATAGTTCGTAATAAATTCCTGCAAACGTTCCGTGAAGGAAAGGGTGCAACTTTTCTAGATGGCACGAAGAAAAGAAGAACGTCGAGTAAAAAAAGTATGACCAAAATGTACCTGAAACATATGAACCGTTGTAACAGCTGATTCTTGAAAACGCCGCGAAGGATGACTCCCACTCCAGATACACTGCACATTGCTTCGTAGTGTAAGGATGGGGCAATACATTATGAATCAAAATCATACAACCATCTAATCACCCACAAAATAGAAAATATACAAAGTGATCGGGAAGAAGATGGTTAAGTAAAAGTTCATGAGGACGATTCATACGATTAAGAAACTAGTTGATTTGGAACAGCGAATCCCTCCACCCGTCGCGTTCGTGCGTTCTCGCGTACGAGAGATAGGGCAAGCTTAGGGTACGGGTCTCACCTTCTCCCTCTCCGTCTTCTTCTCCTTCCTTTCTCTTCTCTTCTTGATCTAGGATCAGGGTAAATGAGGTCCAATAGCGCAGTGTAGCTCCGATTAGGGTTAAGGAAACCAGAAATCGCCGACCTGTGAGCATCCAAATCCCACGGCGTAGGGAGGCAGCGGCGTCCTCCAGCTCCGGTAGCCTCCGGCGAGTTCTTGGAGCGGCGGAGGTCGCCGGCGAGGAGTTCTTGGAGGGGCGAGGAGCAAGATGAAGTGAGGCGAGGACGCTGCGGGGTTAGGGCTCGATCCCTCGATCGGGATTTTTGCGTCTTTAACTCTCCCACATATCAAGTGACAAAACTACCCTTCTATGTATGCAGTACATAGTTCCCGTGCCCAAGGGTTATGCGTCATTTTATAACGGCTAAGATCTAAATCGGATAATCCGCATAATTAACGGGTGCGGGTGTTTTATCCGTTATACATAAAAACTCAAAATCCGACATTCGGTTTCGGGTCGGGTTGCTGTTCTGTACATCCGCATCCCGGGTTTACCAGGTGTTAGCCGCGCATGTGACTATTTGTCTTTTTTGTTTGAGCTTTAAAATTATACATAAGCACCAAAATAGTTCATCATTCGTATAACCAATAAATTTTTTTTTTTTTTTACGCTTTAAACATTTGCAGTTTTATTATAAAATTTATCCTCACCTTGACTCTTGAATCGGGATAGTCACCTGATACTCGATTTTGAGTTAGGCCATATGGAGAGTACCATTTCTGTTAATTGAAATAAAATTTGAAAGTAATTTTTGAGAAAACAAAAAAGCAAAGAAGAACTACCTGCTGAACATCGGCATTCACTAATACATACTACTAATGTCCGATTGTCTCTAATAAAAAAAGTTGATAGTTGATATTCAAAATTTGAAATNAAAATTTATCCTCACCTTGACTCTTGAATCGGGATAGTCACCTGATACGTTAAGGACGGTCGATTTTGAGTTAGGCCATATGGAGAGTACCATTTCTGGTAGTTTGCTACCTGCTGAACATCGGCATTCACTAATACATACTACTAATGTCCGATTGTCTCTAATAAAAAAAGTTGATAGTTGATATTCAAAATTTGAAATTTAAAGTCTAATTAATTTATATTTTTTATGCAAGTAGCAAACTACCCCCTCCCCCCCCCCCTCTCTCTCTCTCTCTCTCTCTCTCTCTCTAATAGGAAAAAAAAACATACCACTAATGCGTTGAGACTCTATTGGCTCTCTCTCTCTCTCTCTCTCTCTCAAATAGGAAAAAAAAAAAACATACCTCTAATCCGTTGAGAATCTATTGGATGTTAAACTACTTTTCCCTTCAGCTTTTAATTATCTCTGTCACAATGTTTAAAGTAAAAAATTTCAAACTAAAACTTTTACAATAATTAAAAATATAAATAAAATTATGAGACTAAAAATTAAAGTTTTATTTTAACACTATATATTTAGCGTATTGTAAGTATTTTAATGTGACAATTGCTGCCTATAAAACTAAACGTATATGTGTAAATTTTATACCCCACTCATTTAAAAATTCGAAAAACACTTTTGGAGTTATGATGTTGCTAATATGATAAAATTAATCTTGAGATGGATGAGGTGTAAAATTTTTTATCTATTTTTCAACGGAGTAAAATGTAACGTAAAGAGACTCCTCAAACTGCGCTCTTTTGCAAATAGGAACCGGATCTTTTAATTTTAATGATTGCATTTGCTAAACTTTATCAAATATTTCAATAGATTCCTCTCCTCAAGTGAACTTACTAATTACACTACAATCTTAATCGAATATCATTTATATAATTCTGTAAGGCTTCAAAATATATATGTAAAAAAATTATTTTTTCTCTTTTAGTATTGATAATTAAGTTAGGGGATTGAAGTTTTATATGAAAGAAGCATGTAACGTGCTATTTTTTTCTCAAAATAAAAGTTAGATGATCGAAGAAATGGTTGAACCAAACTTTAATTTTCATTATTTTTTTATACGTTCAAATACAACAAATATTTTTTTTCAATGTTTTGAGGCTTTATAAAATTAGATACATTACATACAACAAAAATAATTATGTATTCGATAATCAATAACTTTAATTAAAAAAAATTATTAAATTATTTGATAAAGGTTAAAAGTTCAAGCGCCCGATTTATAAAAGAGCTAAAATTCAAAAGATCTTTGTATTTTTTTTTTTTTCAGTATACAAATAGCATTTCTCTTTCAATATAGAAAAAATGTATTGCTCAGTCAATCCTCCAGACGTGTTGGGATCCAACTCACGTGCGATCCAACGGATGGTCAACAGCTTCTTCTGGTAGAAAACAAAAATTACTTAACCCAAATAAGGCTCAAATGTCAAATCATGCCTAGTAGCAAGCACACCATTCTATCAAATTTCGTTTATTTTTTAAAAAATAAATTTAGCTAAAAATATGAATTAATTAAAATTCGAACTTCGTTTATATAATTTGATTTTTCATTGCATGTAATCTCAAATTTTAAACTATCCACTGCGATGAGAAATTTCATGTTTTGTGGTAATTATAAAAACAATTAAAATCTAAAAGCTAAAAAATTGAAAATACAAATCATGTATCTCAACATAATTTACAAATCAAATCGGGAGAAAAAAAAAAGAAGAAGTTCATAACATGTACGCCTTTGCAACTGCCGGTCAACGGCCGGTGCGCTCCGTAAACATATTGACAAATACAGGGCGATTTTTCTTTGTCGAAAAGACGAAAAGCAACTGCAGGAAAAAAATCCAACTAAAGAAAAATAAGCATTCTAGTTGATTCATATTTCTAGCTAAGTTTATTTCTAAATGAAATAGACAAAATGAATAACATACTACCTATCTCTCTCTCAATTTTTTTTTTTAAAAAAAAAAAGCATAAGAACTACAAATTTGTGAGCATGGATATGAAAATTCATCCATATTCATCTCAGGCCACGATACCATAACTTTTGCAATCCAAGAAACACACACTATGCAGCATTGTAGCACACAACTTACTTCAATGATATTTTACTTACTAACACTCATTCAACCACCATTGCACGGAACTAATTGAATACATAAAAAGTTTTAGATGTAATTGCCATTTATCCGGTTGCTTCAACAATTATGGAATATGAAATTCTACTGATGCTCCTTGCTAAAGAATACACAAAAATTGATTAATCCTAACTTCAAGATTTCTAAATTCGATCTTGCAGTATGTTTTTGGCGAGCCTACATAATAAGAGAAGTCTGACTCAAAGAATCTGAGGATTTTCTCTGTATATACCTTCTATCCTAAACTACTTTAATTAGTCTTTATTTAGGACTTTTTTAAAAAATAATCCTATAAAATTATCTAATTAGATAAATAACCCTATGAATTTTTCCCACATGGCGGTGAATTATTCTCCGTCTTTCACTTATTAACTGTTTCTTTCTATATCTCATATATAATCCTAACGACCACATAACAATTTTCAACAAATTACATATAATTTTAACAACGTGAAAATTCTAATAATCTATCCCTACAATTTTATATAATCTTAACAATATGAAAATCATAATAATCTATTCATACAATCCTAACTATCAAATAAAAATTCTAATAATCCACTTATAATTCTAGCAACCTCACTTTTTTCTATTTATTATATAATTCATATACAATCTTAATAAATGCGGTAAACGATTCACCGCCTGTAAAAGGTATGAGTGAATGCGGTGAACGATTTACCGCATTCAAAAGGCATAAGTGAATGCGGTGAATGATTCATTGCCTTTAAAAGCCATGAGTGAATGTGATGAACGATTCACTACTTTTAAAGCATGAAAGAATGCGGTGAACGATTCACCGCGTTTGCCAAATATAAATTTGGCAGGATTATTTTATAAATTATAGAGTTTTAGAGGATTATTTTGTAAAAAAGTCCCTTTATTTACTCGCACTTCCATATTGTTCACTGTGCTTTGGATACCAAAGTTTCTTCTGGCATATTAGCAGCTTCTCCTTTTCAATGTTGTATTCAGTGTCCTTCTTCTGGCAATCCCATCCCATACCTCTGGCGATGGTCGCTATGGAATCTATGAAATAGCTAGACTCGCGGATAATAGCATACCCACTTGGTCGTAGGATCCGATCCATCTCGAGGAGCACATATTTCACCTCACATCTGTCAACATACGAGTGCAAGGATGAAAAAAAAAATATATATATATATATATATATATATATATATATATATATATATAGTAATGCATGCAATTTTTAGAATAAAGCTTGGTAGATTTAAATATACTCTTAAGTTGAGCAAAGCTTTACCAATCAGCATAACAAAGATAATAATAGGGCTTTTGATATGAGAGGCATGTAACTCTAGGACAAAATGTTCTTAATCTTTTTTAACTAGCATACTACTTCGTATCAATTTTTTAATTGTTATATGAATTGGTTTATCACCTCCTACTTATTTGAGAAAAAATTAAAACTAGTGCATTGCCTGAAACAAACAAGTAGATTAAAATTAGCTTTCTATCTATTTGAGAAAACTTCAAACTAGCTGCATTACCTGAAACTGAAGAGTTAATGAGCTTGTTCTTCATGCAAAAGAAAAACGAAAAGAAAAGGGGGAAAAGGAATCAAACCAAGAATCTGGCTCACATAATATACCTGTGACTTTCAGCAGTAAACAGGCCATCGAGGTGCAAGAGATCATATGTTCGAGGATAAGTTGAGAAAGCCTCACACCTGTAAATGGACAGGACAACCAAAAAGTAACTATATTTTTAACTGCAAAAGCGGATAATAAGTAGAAAGAATAGCAGAATTAGACATAAAAACATATTGCACAAGAAATAAAACCACTGGATTCACATAAGTAATAACAAATATTAAACCACCTAAGCTCTCATCTTCCCAAAAAGCATGATGTGATACTAGCAAAGTTTATAAATGAGTATGTCAGGCTGCATATTCATTCTAATCTAGATTTCAGAAAAACAATTCTCGCTATAAACAATGCAGAAACAGTAGCTGTGCTCGCTAGAAAAGAAATTTTGCAACCTAAAATGTACTAGTAAGTGAATCACTTCCGTTTTTCCTTGTTTTTATCAAGTAAAACACATCATGTTAATCTCAGTGAACACTAAAACCTTCGTTATGCCAAAAAAAAAGAAAAAAAGAAAAAAAGAAAACTCTCAATATAATATAGAAGTAGAGATGAATACAATTGACTTACCAATCATGGTAGGTACCAATCAGTCCCCGGTCATAGACCACACCAAGTGAGTTCACACCATAAGAAGAAACAACATTCATCACCCACACAGGGTCATTTATAAGTGCAGCAGCAAAGCCCCCATACAGTGTATTCATATCCATAACATTTCGAATTTTATCACTTCCAAGAGCAGGAAGGAAACTCTTATAATGGTTTGCCCTCGCTTTCCACTTACTGTTATCATGCTTAAATCCACCAGAATTCCCACCAGGAACCATGGTGATCCGCTCTGAAGCTACATCTAACCGGTCAGGCCATTTAGGAGTGGAGTTTAGTCCAAATTTATTGAAATTAGGGTTTGGAACGGTTAAGCATGAGCGGAGCGGAGTATACCACACAGAATCTGCATCCATGCTGTCATCACACTTTGAAGGGTAAGTAGCAGGATTCAGCTTATCATAGCAGCTGTTATCTAGAGCTTTTTGCCACACAGCAATGTCACCCTTTTTATTGTATAGTTTGAAGCACAAGCTTGCAAGCAATTTCTCTAATTTGTCAAAATCAGCTTTTTTTTCCTCTACTGTTGTGTTCCACCCATGCCATCGGTTTTCATAGTTTATGGGAGGCCCAGAGAGCACCCAGAACCCACCAGGCCTAAGTAGTCTATGCACTTCCATTAGATAAATGCCGCCTGAAATGTTATAAAGTACAATTTAGAGTGGTGAATAGATGGAATCACCACAAAACTACTTAGGAGAGTATCGAAAATGACTTATGAAGGTTGGAAAAGGGGGCTGTTTTGCATATATGCCCCTCCAAATAGGCAGTATATATATATATATATATATATATATATATATATATATATATATATATATATATATATATATAGAAAGTTTAAATTTGCATGTGTGCCCCTGAGAGAGAATTTTATTTGCATTCATGCCCCTGCCAGGGTACATAAGCAAAAGCTGTTTTAGCATAGATGAACTTGGCAAGAAAACATGTGCAAGTAAGCAAGGTTTTCAAGGGTATGCATGCAAATACTGATTTCACGGTAGACTTTATGGCCATTTTGCATATTTGAGGGTCTATATATATTTAAAATACCTCAAAAAAGCCGAAGTAGAGAACAAAATGATTTCAAATCATCATTCGTAAAACATAAATGTGACTTGAAGAAAAAAAATAAGTTACCAAATTCCGTCCATGGGATAAGGCATCTCGAACAGTGGGCCAAATCAAATGAATTGGATGGAAAAGGAAGACGTTGAGTAGAAATAATGCCTAAAATTGCTGGAATGCCACGTTCGAGAGCAAATTGTATTTGAGCCTCATGATTGTCTCTAGGTGCAAGTGAAACCGTCAAAACTCCACGGTCTAATAAATCACCTCCCCAGCTGGCAACCTAATAATGTAAAACAAAAACAAAAATATTAATAAAAAAGGTAACAAGTAAATACAAGTAATGCTACATATATCTCATCAACCAAAATGCCCTTGACGAGTTAGTATAGTACAGGTGGCAGCTAGTGACAGAATGAGCTTTCTAAGATTCATAGTTGACAACTGATGCATTTGCTTGAAATTTATTCTCAAATGTATCCTTCATACATAAGGATATAATAAGGTAAAAAAAAAAAGAAACTGAATTGACTGAAGAGGGCCTTTAAATTGTTACACTGTCAAAATTGTTTCGTCTGTAATTGAATACTTACCCCACAGCCAGTGTCAATAGCAGTTCGGACAGTTCCGTCCTTCATTTCAGGTATTAGACTTTGCATCAGATCAAGATAGGCGCCAACTCCATTTGGGAACATAGTACCTCCCCCAGGGAAGAAGAATTTATCACCTTCTTTCCTTAGCCAGTGCTGATTTGATTTCCGATTATTTATCCAGTCATAAGGAACATTTCTGGATAATGTAAATACATGGGTGTAGCTTCAGTATAGAGTTAAAGATGTCTTGAATGATTAAGAAGGATGGTAAAATGCATGAGTACTCCCCTGTACTTGCAAAATACTGCGCTGAACTTTTCACTTAAATATTTCAGTCCCTCACTTTATATAATGCAGTCACATCCCTGAGAGTCCAACATACGCCACGGTAGTTTAGTTACATGCTCCCCTTTCCTGTAAAACAACCACTTTACCCTTCAATCATTAAATGGTCCCTCATTTCAGTCTATTTTAAACAGGGTTAAAATGGTTATTCAAAGTGGAAGGGTCACATGCTCAGCATGTGACTGAACAAGCGATAGCTATTTTGGATGGCCTAGTACAAAACTGCAATATATAACAATGTTTATGGGCTAAAATGTTTAAGGGAAAAGTTCAGGACAAGTCACAATATCGTGAAAGTACGGAGACTATTCAAGCATTTTACCCGAAAAAGGAACTGCAAGTAGAAGGAAACTACCTATACCAACATTCATTTCTGCTCTTCGGCCATCTAATTGGTGGCTTGTACCCATCAGGAGGAGGCACCAAACATTCTTCTCTCTCAGTCATTGGCGGACAGTGGCGTTCCATGTAAGTCAGTCTGTAATTACCATACTTCTTCCACCTCTAATGGTTGAAAATAATACGAGGAATAGATCTAACGGTAAAAAACTTACAAGCACCAAGTACTTGGTACTTTTACAAGCACCATAGCTGGACTATATATATATATATATATATATATATATATATATACATTAAACTGCAGCGTGCATGCAAAAATGTGGCATCCAAGAAGAAAAGGGAATGTTGAAGCTTCAGTATGATCTTGTTCGTCGCAAACAAAATAAAGAAATCATTATAAACCAAATTATCCTTTCAAAAACATGAATTTACACTGCTAAGTAAACCTGAATCAAATTTGAATTTCCAGCTCATTAAATAGACCTTTTCTATAGAGTTCTGCAATAAACAGCAATGGCATCTTATATTGGCAATGCATCAGAAAGCAGAAATTACACATACCCTAGGGTCTGTGCACGGCGTGTAATCTTGATAATCACTGCTGCACTCTGGAAATACAACAGGCTTAATTTTGAGGGGGACGACTGTCGTCTCTTTGAGTGGTCGAATTAGAGGAACTGCATCCTTATTAAAGAATCTGTTTTTCTCAGAGCAATAGATTCCTCCAAGGTAGAATGAAAATCCACATAGTACCATGAGCATCAAGGACATTGGTACAACTCGGGACCTTTTATTAGGGTAAATCCCCGATTTGGAATCTTTGTTCGTCATTATGTGCTACAAATGAAGTCCCTGCGGGAAACAAGAAGTTGATATAGCTCAAGAAACTTTGATCGATGACGATAACATAACAAGATATTCAATAAAATAGTTATGCATGTTCAACCATTTAATTGTGTTCTGAACAAAGATATGTTTCTTTCATTAAAAATGTCTTTAACTAGTATATCGTCAATGGACTAGAATTCCATCTATGAAAGCGGAATTAACATAACGTGCTGTTATCTCAAAACCAAACGGTGAAATGAATCAGAAGTATTTGCGATCCCACTACAAAAACTGAAATTGCAAACCTTTAGATAGAATATTGTTCAACTATCCTTGTATGACAACCAAAAATGCCAAATTTTTCTGTAATTCACCGAAACTATTTGCTCAATAGCTCAACGAGATGATTTAAGAAACAAAGCGGTGCGTAGTGGTAGATCTCCTGTCACCACAACTACAACATCAAGAGCAATAATTGGGATAAAGTTAGAGGTTATGTTATTCCTCGGTTAAGCTGGGATAATCCGGCTTGTCCAAAACAGCTATTCTTCTGATTTATTTTTTTTTTCCTCGGTAGCATTTATGGGAACAATTATTCCCCTGTAATGCCACAACAAAGTAGTGCCCAAGGAATGTCATAACCCAAATAAATTAACACATTAGTGCAACATAAAATATGATAACCGACACAAGTCAGAGTAGAAGAGCAATGGCTCACTTTAAAGAATACTTTAAACAAAATGGAAATTAAGGATCTCGCAAAAATATGATTCATCTAAGCACAGAAAGATACAATTAACTGCAACCCATTTTGAGCGAAAAATCCAAACAAATCATAAGCTCACGCGCAACCCCCTCCGAGGAACAACCCATCGAAATTTGCACATAAAAAAGGTGATACACATTTGAGATAAGCTCACAAAACCAATCTAAGCTTAAGAAAGGTATAGAGCAGTAGCAGTACCTCTCAAAAGCTCTCTCTTTTACTGATAGAAGCGTGGAGTGGAAGGGGAAAAAGTGGCGATTTAGCTCTAGATAGAGGTCTCAGATCTAAATTGAAATGTAAAAAGGCCCAGGAAAGAAAAAAAAAAAAAGAAACTGCTCCAACGCGTATGCAATGCAATGCATTAAATTTGAATTCATTTCTAATAACTAAAACCCCGGATGCTCTGAACGACCTTTATAGCTGTTCGACTTCGGCGGCGGCCGCTTCTTACTTTCACAGGTTACTCGGATACAGCTACTAGCGAGTAGCGAGTAGCGACTAGTGAGGTAACTGTATTTTTATTTTTTTTCTTTTTATTTTTTGAAAGAAGAGATGAAAAGTTTTAATCTGCTCACCAAATAAGCCACCAAAAAGCTCCCCCCACATAATAAAATTGCCGATTTAATTATTAATTGTTGATTTAATATTTTTGAATTACTTGTTTGCACGATGAACCAGAAATTTAATAGAATAACAAAGGAAAGCCTAATAAAATGTTAATTACGTGGGGTCCCAACTTTGAGTTGGAGAACGATGAGTGATTTATGTAATACAATTGGAGCATTTATTGGAGTGAAAAGAGGATACATGTAATCTACACACAAAAATTCTATATTTTACTACCTATGAGCTTATGTTATTGCTCATCAACGTACATGTAGGTCGGTCGAAGTAATTGTATAGGGATACATCAATTGCTTACGGAATTGTCTATTATTTGCTCCCAAAAAGTGTAACTAGTCAGCGTTCCGTCCATAAGAAATGAATCATTACCGTACTACCCACATTTCTTTTGTAGGTGCGAAAAATTCTCAACGTAATGCACATATGCCCATATTTCCTGTCAAAGCAAAAAACAGAAGTTGTTGCAATATATACTCTTTGGGCAAATTTAATCTTTGCAAAAGGAAAAATATGGTCTTATTTAATCCAAAGCTTGGAGAGGGGGATCATGTATTTGTACAAGTTCCCTCATATACCTTCCATATTTTTTCTTATCCTCGTTTCGAGGGTTTCGCCACTTGCATTAGGCGCCAAACTCCATCTTCGTACGATTTTTGTTTACCAATTCATATTGCATTAGAAGTTATGAGGGCATCCGAATAAGAAATATCAAGTATGTATAAGATGTATTGAGTTGAGCCGTAGAACTTCGAACATAGATATAAATGTTTAAGGTTTTCATCAAGTGATGTTTCGAAACAAATGTGTAAGGAGAATCTATCTATGTACAGAAAAAGAAAAATCGTAGCCAAAGCTGTGAAACAAAACGATCAGTGACATATTTACTGGTGAGAAAGTGACACGATGGCACGCTTTAAATTCGGGGCCAGTTGTAACGCGTTCTGCGTTTATCTGCAACGAGCAACACTTTCCTAATTCCTACGTGAGACGACGACGATCTGTACC
Source organism: Ananas comosus (assembly GCF_001540865.1). Taxonomy (NCBI): domain Eukaryota; kingdom Viridiplantae; phylum Streptophyta; class Magnoliopsida; order Poales; family Bromeliaceae; genus Ananas; species Ananas comosus. The sequence goes on along the minus strand of NC_033623.1, from coordinate 16,511,351 downwards.
CCCTTTCCCACATTGAAGTGCGCTCATGTGCTCGATCGCCATGCGAACGAAGATGCATGTCGCGTTCGAGACATTAAAAGCGTGGGCCCACTCGTCGGAGATACTCGTTCACACGTGCGAACCGAACTCATTTCCCGATCTGATTCAACCGAACCCATCATCTAACCATTTATGATTGCGCAATTCGAGCTAATGTATCATTAGTTGGCCCCTGGTATATAAATCGGGCTGGGTTCGGGTGTAATAACTTGTTCCCTTTTATTTGATCCCACTAACCGATAGCTTGGAACTTTTTTTTTTTAGAAATATTTTTTTAGAAATAAATTTTGCTGAAAATATGAAGTAATTACGCTTCAAATTTGAAATCTCAGATACCAACCATCAAACATTTTTCCACTTGCACTAAAGACAGTCAGTTCCAAATATTATTGATCGATCGGCTGTCACAAATATTTAACGAGACATACGTTTAACCGGACATGACAATCTTATGGCCGTATTCTGTTTAGGTAGTTTGGTGCACTGGACAAAAGATTTCCAGTCAAATCTGTCGGTCTGTTGCTAAAAAATTGGGGCCGGGCTTATTTATAGATGTAGTTTTCCGAGATAGAAATATGACAAAAGATAATATTAATCCTAATTCCGCATTATTATCGTGATAATAAATTTTCAGTTCTTTCGCCTTGTTTTCTAATTCCATAGTTTTCTTCTAATGAGCTACTTGGCATCTTCTAATATTATGATGTCTTTCTTATTTAGATGTTGGCTATGAATTCACCGTGCCACGACACCACCAACACAACCACTGAAGCGCGCATGATCAACAGGCCGAAACTGAAAGTTCTCAGCGGTAAGCAAGCACCTGAGGCAAGCGCACACAAAATGAGACTGACTTAATAATTAAAGAAAGGAAGGGATTAAGTCTCACCAGCACACCACCACCTCCACCATCCATATCCTGTGTAAATCTTATAATCTTTTCATCATATGATTGACAAAAAGTTTATATCGAATTTTAGTTAAAAATAAAAAATTGATAAGATAAGTAGAGAGTGATGCATTGAATAAGTGCGGTGTAAGATGTACAATCTAGCATTACTTTTATTCGTTGTTGCACTACATCAATTGAGAAGCACTTTCAGAGCATTTTTGGTTCATGATTAAACTAGAATTGAAAATAAAATTGAATTGTAATGAAATGAAAAATAGAATAACGAATCATCTAAAAATATTTAGTTCGTCAGTGGAATGAAAATCGGAATGCATATTTAGAATTTTGAAAGAGAGTTTGGGTTGAGAGAGAAGAATGATGAGAAGGGGGTTAGGAAGAGGAGGTGTCAATGAGAGAGATTTTTCAGTGATTTAGTTTAGAATGGGATAATCCAAAATTTAAAACTAGATTGGGCCAAAAATGTTTTTAGCCATTCCCATTCCACTTTGAAATGAAAATTGGGATTCGATTCATGAAATTAATGAATTTCATACCGATTTCATAATCTAAAACCGGTGCACCAAACAAACCCTAATAAGAATACCCGCAGAAAAAAGTAAGAAAACTAAAAGATTATAGCATAGCTCTGATACATGGCCTTTATACTCGCAAAGTCAAACACAATAAGTAGATTTTGACCATCTTTGTATGAAATTTTGGTATGAACATGCATGCATGTACGCACCAAGAAAATCATAATGGCACATATGTAAATTAAGGCTTATTTGGTATATTGGTACGCTTTTTCAATGGCTAGCAAATAAGGCTAGGAATTCCTTCGTTGTTTCATTGTTTCAGATAAATAGGAAAGGTCCACAAAATTAATACTTCTTTGACAAATGAGCCGTTCAATTTTTCTCAATAAATAATACAATTTATGCAGCTAAAACTGTAAAACACTATCCATTTAAAAATTAATATTTTCATACTAATTTTATTAATTTTGTAAATATTAAATTTTAAAATAGTTGATTGAATTTTTATAGATGAATGAACGCATAATTTTTAAATATTAACATTTCTATTATTATAATCATATGGAGGAATTAACGAAATTACCACGCCCTTCACGTTCTCTATTTGGTACCCGCGAGGCTTTTTCGACCAACTACTTAGTCGTTGACTCGTTACAAATAATACCTCGCTTTGACCAGAAACTCGTAATGGAACAAGCCAAACTTTTGGAGTAAAATTGTACGAGGACCCCTCAGCTATAGACGGTTTGAAATAAGTCCTCAATTCTCACTTTTTTTAATTAATATTTCTTAACTGATTTTACAGAATTAAATAAGTTTAGCCAAATAGGTAAAAATAATTTCCTTTTTTGGCACTAAAACATTGGAAAAGCTATAACTAACACCTAATAGGGATAATAAATTAAGCAAAAGTTTAACTCAATTTACTAAAATAATATAAATAAAAAATAGAAGATAAAAGATAAAGTTTAAGGGCCTACATGAAAATAGAATATAGTTGAGGGCGTCTTTATACATTCCTCCTTTCTGACCGGCGATAGGCGGTGGAAAGGGTAGCTGCCACCGCCCAAACCGGTAAACCGTTCTTCGGGGCGTAGGAAACAAAAGGGGGAGAGGGGGCGAGGGGAGATCCCGTGCCCTCCACACGGTTTCCCGTCCAATTTGGGATTTTTCCGGCGCTTCGACGATATTTTTCTTTTTTTGTTTTGGATTTTCCTTTTTTTTTTTCCCTCCCCAAGGTACGCCTCCTCTCCTCTCTCTACTCCTCTTGTCGAGTGTAATTTTTCTTTTCTATTTTTTGGCGAATTTATGCTTGAAACAACGTTGTAATCTGGTGATTACCTCAAAGTGACGGATGTTTATGTACGGTTTGTGTTTATTTTACTAATTTTTGTAATGGTTTTTGACATTTGGAGGAGATTTTTCCTTCCTGTGGTTGTTACGGTAGAATTAGAAGCTATTTGGATAAAAATGAGATTTTTGTTTTTTCTATTGCTTCTTTTCTTTCCCATTTCATGGAATTTGTGTTATGCTTTTTGATTCTATACGATGGGTTTTTCTAGCTAAGTTAGATTGTTCGTTAAATTCTAGTTCGTATCCAAAATTTGTGCTTGGTCTCAATGCTTGATTGGTTTGGGGCCAAAGGGTTGCTAAATATATTATTGTGACATAGAAGAGCTTCATCTCTTATATTTACCATTTTCCTCATCTAGATATGATAAGAAGAATGTCAGTAACTGGATTTTTTGTCTTTTCAATCAAGATGGGAAAGGTGTTCAATTAGAATCTAGTTTGCGTTGTGGATCGTGATTGTCGTGTTATCTTATTTAGTTTTGGCAAACTTATAGATCGACTGAGTGATTAGGACTCATTTCCATGAAGTGTTTTTATGTCACCGTAGAAGTTATGGTTATATTGAATGGGGGGAAAAAAAAATTCCATACTTAATATCGTTATATATTTTTTCTCGATTTATTAAACTGGCTTTGATGGGTGTTTGTCTATCAAAGAGAGGCTGTTCTATGAGTCAATTTGAACTAAATGAAGCACTACATAGTAAAATAAAGAGTCCATATGCGAAGTTTATTTATCATGAGAAAACATCCTACCATATAGAAGCAAAGGCTGTGTTTCTATGCTGTTCTGATTGCGCAGCTTAGCATTTTCTTTCTTTCTTCTTTCAACCTTGTTTAGGATGAGTAGCTTCGATTTCTACCTTCATTTGTCAAGCCGAATTTCTGTTTTGTCTTTCATTTTCTTTGCCCAGATAATCTGATTTAATGCTATATGAATATGGAGTCAGTAACTCTCGCTATGTGCAGATCAATTTATTGGTGCTCAAATGGACTCCAGAAGGATTTTCAGCGAGTCATTGTGCTCCGACGATACTTTTGCTCCACAAGGCATTGAACGGTGCCCATTTTTGAGAAACATAAATGAACCCACTAATTTTTCCTTCTCATCAGCCAATTTTCTTCCTCCTGTAAGTATTTCTACCTATTGATATATCCCTTTAAGTAGAGCTTCTCAACGAATGGTCATGGCTTAGTATTATTTGTATCATTTATTATTGATTTGAAAGGTACGGGGAGCCAAAGGTCCAATCTTTGAAGATGGACCCAACTTCGAAATGGCGTTCAGGCTTTTCCATGGAAGAGATGGAGTCGTTCCACTTTCAGGAAGATCTTTTACACGTACAGACATTTCAGAAACCGACACTGTGCCCCAATTTAATCCCCTTGCGGCAAAAGCTGCGACTATTAGTCTCTCGGCTTTTGGACCTGGAGGGCCTTTCAACTTTGATTCTTTCTCCAACAAGTGGAAGAAGCTAAATAAGAAATCATCCAATCATGAGTCATCTTCTCGGGTAAATCTTTTTGTCTCATTCTTACCTATATATTCACTGATACAATATGTTGGTTTTCATATCTTTTGCAAAATGCCACCTTATGATGTTCATCATTTGAATACTGTTTGGATACTTAATAACCTAGAACTCTGTTATTGTTACAAATAAAACTCATTATTAAGCTTGTATCTCTAGTAGCGCAGTTGAATATAAGAAAACTATCATGTTGGAACTACCACATAATCTCGTTAAGAAGTTGAAATATAAGAAAACTATAGCACTTGTGCCCATCCTCTATTTACTTGTGCATAATGTTGATGAGTTTTAGCCACTGTAGTTTGCATGTCCCTTTTTTTAAAATGTGACACCTAGTCAAATCAATCATATAGACCTAATGATCTTTCTTCACCAGAGTTTTACTGCTGCTATATGTAATATTTCACTTCAATTTGTGTCTGGGATGTAGCTTGCTACAATTTCTTGAATGGAAAATAATATTTACAGATTTTTACCTTACAAGAGGCAATCCATTAGCGTCATTCTGATTTTGCTAAACTAATGTTTCCAGAGAGGAGGCGATCAGATCCACGAGTCACTAAGCAACGAGTGGCTTGAGACCGGACAGTGCCCTATTGCAAAATCATACCGTGCAGTGAGTGGCATCCTTCCCCTTGTTGCAAAGGTTATAAAGCCGCCGCCTGGCATGAAGTTCCACTGCCCTCCAGCTGTCGTGGCTGCCCGTGCAGCTCTAGCGAGGACTGCCCTCGTGAAGAACCTCCGCCCCCAACCCTTACCAGCGAAGATGCTCGCCATTGCGTTGCTCGGCATGTCAGTGAATGTCCCTCTCGGCATTTGGCGAGAACACACTGAGAAATTCTCTCCTCAGTGGTTTGCGGCAGTCCATGCAGCGGTCCCGTTCATTGCGATGCTGAGGAAGTCTGTGCTAATGCCGAAGACTGCCATGGCTTTTACTATAGCTGCCTCGATTTTAGGTCAGACGATTGGATCGAGAGCTGAACGACTTAGATTGAAGGCGAAGGCAACAGGGGTGGATGGAGAAAAGGGTTCAGTTTCTGTTACTCGTAAGGTTACCGATGGTTCGAAGAAGAGTAGGAATTGTGGTGGCGGTGGCGGTGGCGGTGGCGGTGGTGGGAGGGTTTGGGAGCCGCTTCCCCTGAAGGTGGAGATTGTGGGCTCAGCCGCTGTTGCCCAACCGGCTAGCGTATATTGCTAATGATGATTGTGTGTGTGTGTGTGTGTGTTATTAATTCATTCACATGTTAAAGACTGGTTTGGGTATGATTTGCATTGTTGGTTTTGTCCAGGGTTTTGGTTTTTCCAGAAATCAATTTCCCAATTCAATAAGACGACATTAGGGCTAATAAATTGTTGCGAGAGCTGCCATTTATTGTGCGAAGGTTTATTTTGGTGTTATCTTCAATTCGCATGATTTAGAATAAACTGTTTATCTTTGAAAATTGTTTTCCGTGAGTGCTAAGTTGTTGAAGGGATTTATTATGAACGAAGTTAGGACTTCTTCAGACGGCTGTAGCCAAAAGCAGTTTGGCAGGAGCAATAGCGACAAACTAGCCAATTAAGCTTTTTATTTCAGCTGATAAATTAGTTCAACGTCCACATCACATGCGGGGTTGGAAAGAACTGGCCGTGGCGAATGCTTGTACAGCTATCTGAAGACGTGTAAAATCCAAGAGTTGGTTTTATTGTCTTATTATTCATTTTCTCTGTTCTACCATGCATTCGTTGTTGCATTTGCTATGATTTGTTGTTGGGTTAGTTGGACCTAATCCCTCACAAATAAAACACCTCTCTCGCCTTATTCTATCAAGATAATCTTTCTCTCGCACCCCTGACCTGATCATAGACGGAGCCGCAGCTCGTCTGAGCCTCAAGCTTAGCAGGGGGCCTTGGACAGGAGGTCCGTCCGTTAGACTGACCGAGGCGGGGTCAGATTCGGACCTTTGTATAATAAATCAGACCCGGTCCGAACCTAGTACAGCCCATGAATAGGTCTACGCTTCAGCATCTGTACCCGTATCTGCATCAATCTCCATATCTATAATTACTTCACAAAGGATAAATTTGTAAAGGGCCTTTTAGTATAACCGATCAACCAATCTATAAACATTACTCTCGTCGCACACAAACAGTATAACTAAGAAAAAGAAAGTGATTTAATTTAAAACTATTAACACAATGGAACTATTAACTGGTGGAACATATATCAGAAGCAAATAAGGAAAAGCAATTTTCTGATATTGATTGGTGTTTATGCTTTGAGCTGAACTATGGTTTCTTTGTGGTAACACCACACCGAAGATCTGCCGCCGCCATACCAGTGATCCATTTGAATCCATAAATGTATAAGAACCATTTCCTCAACCACAACCAGTAAAGAGTTGACACTAACATGAAGGAGAACTTCAATTTTTCTCAAACCGATAGTTGTTATATAATTCTCTCTCTAAGTTTAGTGTCCAACAAAAGCTGTTTCAACCCAATCTTCTTACCATATTGCAGTGTCAACCAGCCCACGGCAGAGAAATAAGCAAGGATAAGACAAGCCCGCCTGAATCGTTGAAGAGAGATGATAATGTAGCTCTTTTTAGCACCCAACCGGTTAGTTGCGGCGTGGAATAAGCCCTGAAGGCTTTTTAGGAGAACGATGACACACATGGCGGACAACATGCCGGATACAATCCCCCCAACAATGTAACCGACGAGTCTGGAACTTAAACTTTCAATAGTATAAGATCTCGTGGACCTGTTGAGTAAAAAGATGAAAAAGAGTTTAGTAAAAAAAGCTAATTTTATTTTTTAAAGAAAAGAGTTATAAAGTTCAAAAAAAGGAAATGAACCATCACAAGTGTGAGGTTTGTAGAAGCAAGACTTAAATGGACCCTAGAAGACACACATACATGTTTAAGTATATCAAGGAAAGAGCCTACAAGTTCAAATAAAGTAAATGCACCACCACAAGTGTTAGGTTTGTAAAAGCAAGACTTAAAGGGACACTAAAAGATACACAAACATATTTAAGTATACCATGGAAAGAGCCCACGGAACTACTATATTATAGAACAGTGATGTATGAAAGAAAAAGAAGGTTCCTTAAGAACTTGAATAAAAGAGCACAAAGATAGAGTTCCTTCGGCTCATTCACTAACCAAAACATGCAGGATTCCAGGATTCTTCTGCATTATTGAAGATGTAAGCACGAAAAAAAAGACTACCCTCTCTTCCTCACCCTCCACTTTTCTTTTATAAGATACTTATTCACACAAAAACAACATGAATAGAGCTTATACCAAACTATGCTGAAAAAATAAGCTAGTAGTACCTACAAACAGTAAGCACTACCCGGCTTTTAAGGGGTGTTCAGCATAAAATCAAAGCCCTCATTCATATGGAGTCAGGATGTCCTTGCCTCAAAATTTCACTCTGATACCTCCCAATTCCCACGCATCAGAAGAAACAAGTGCCACATGAGGAGCATGGAATAGAAATGTTAAGAGTTGGCTCCTGCTACTGGGTTTCAATGTTTGACATGGATTTAAGGAGAGAACTAGTGTCCGTGATACTCACAGAATGAAAATTCTTCTGGTCATCTCTGCTAGAGAAGGCTCTTTTGTTTGGCAATTAAAAAGATCGTCCGAATATATGTCAGCTTTGCGACCTCCTGGCATATATCTACAGTTGTATGTTTCATTGACCTATGAAAGCATAAAAAAGAATAAGGGTACGAGAAAAAGAATTTCACAATGATATGAACTCTAGAGCAAGACAAAGAAAAGGCAGGAAAAGCTCTTAATGGTATTTGTGTTTTTCTTTTTCTATTAGATAAAGATGTGCTGAGTCATCAAAACACAAGTACTGGAAATATCATAAGTAATATATGTTAAATAGCATATCCCGAGGAACACCTACCTTGAACTTCAATCTCATCAACCATGCTGTGCCAAAATCAGGTCTGCAATCATGAGGAAGGGCCTCCTTTGGAGCCTCTGCCACAGCATGAAATAGTTGGCCAGAAAAGTATTCTTTATATTCCACCTGGAAAGATGATAATGGATAAAAAATAAGCAACATGATACCAATAAAGCCGAAGACCATCAGCCAAATTGTAATGCCTATTCCGACCTGCTTAAAAGGATCAAAAGAGCAACAAATAGAAGAAAAACAATTTATTGAACCGTTTGCGCAGCTGCACTAAATTACTAGTATAATGATGTGACAAGCCAAACTGTATTACTGGTTCAGTTCTTGTATGCTTTTATATGAATTACGAATACTTGAAATACCAATTAAATGTGTTAGACCTGACACAATTATTAGACCTAAAGGGACCTCTTGGTTATCATCGAACTTCTCACCTTATGTTTAACAAAAATTTAAAAACTCAAAAAAAAAGGTTGTTCTCTGGTGATTCCTGCCAAACTTCACAAGTAAAGCATGAACTTCCACAAGTTTCTAAAGCAACACAAATTTCATGAAGTGATTAGTTATGTTTGAAAACTTTCACTGGTCAATTAATGTTGTCCAAACAGAACCAACTAAATACTGCTAGTCCGTACAAGCTTACTTGACGATAGCCTTAAAACAAACCTAGAAAAATATAACAAAATGAGAATCAAGATCTACGTCTATTAATCAAATATATAATTAGTAGAAGAACTACAAAGTTTAACCTTCCATCAGCTTAGCAACTAGGAAGTTCTTTAAGGGGTGTATTTGAAGGACATCAAAAAGAGCTGTACAGATAAATATTTACCTGAAAAACTGAAGCCCAATAATAATCATCTCGGCATCGAAATTTTCTTTTCTCGGAAGGGTAGAATACGTGCTTTGCATTGTAATTCAACAGTCCAAGCTCACAAACCTTGGATGATCTAAGATCTATACCTGTAAGATCTCCAGACATGTTAAAACATACATCCCTCTAATCAAAACACAGAGCAGACATATACAATCTACTCATCCAGCACATTAGTTCTTAGTTAAATGATAGTAAGGATAATGTAATGCTGCATCAGAGCTCAGAAAGTACTCACCTGAAGTTAAACTGCTGTTTCTTATTTCTTGCAAGATATAACAGCAATAAGACATGCAAGCTTTTGCTACAGCTATTCCAACACTATTAATAAAAGACAAATATGGGAGTGCAAAGCGGCTCAACATTATCCTTTACTTCTATGGGTTCTGTAGTTATCACTTACGAAGAGAATTTTTTTTGATCTTCGATCGTCCTTCTACACTGCATTAGGAAGTCCTAGAATATGATAGTGTATAAGAACTAATTATCCCTTGAACTAATTATCGACCAAATAAATAACAATTTAACTAAAACTTTGCTCATCGCACATAATTGCTTTGCTCCTATGTGTTGTCATCTCCGTAGAAATCACGCATCCGAAATTAAGACTTGAATCGACCGATTCTAAAAGACAGAAACAAAACAGAAGAGATCCTTCCAATGACACAAACCCTAAGTACATGATTGAACACAAACTACTCACTGCTAGAGACGATTCTGCAGGTTGATGAGACTGAGACCGCGGTGGAGGCCGAGAGATTCCCGATCGCCAACGCCGCGAGCCCGAGCAAGAAGGAGAACACGAAGGAGGCAACAATGGAGAAGGCGATGCTAAGACAACAACGAATCAACACACCCGAAGCTCTGTTCCTCTCACTCTTAACCTCTTCTTCTCCTACTCGGTCACCTCCTCCTCCTCCTCCCTTCGGGGGCGCCGAGGGATCCATGAATTGGAGCTCCTACACGACATCCATGGCGATATCTCGATCCAAATCCACCATTTCCGAGAACAGGACCGGTGCGATTGTTGTGGTAGTGGAAGAGAAAGAAGGGTAGAGCCGTAGAGGAAAAGGGGAAGGGCGTGTTTGAAAACGAACGCTCGAAGGCTTTTTACCCCTGGGGATATTTTTGGGGCCAAATAGTAATCCCCTCGGCGACAAAATTCGGCCGTTTGGAGATTGGACCGGTCGTGGCCTCGTCTCAGAGGTCGTCTTAACGACGTTAAACGGCCACCCGAGACTTGTAGGGCTGTCAATGAGTATGAACATCCGAAAAATATTATCCGAATTCGAATTTGAATGGACGAGTTTATCGAGATAAACGGATTCGATTATGGATATAAAAAATAAAAATCCGACAGATATGAATACGGATATGGATTTTATATTTACTTGACCCGAACTCGAACCCGACCTGAATCCGAATTCAAACCCGAATAAATTATGTATATATATAATTTATTTATATTTATTTATATAATATATAAAATATTTAGTAATTTTTTATTCTTTAGATCTTTATCCAACGGTATGGATTTTTAAAATCCGCAGGATTTGGGTCCGAATTTGAATTTTTAATTTAATTTTCGGATTCAAATTCGGATTTTTAAAAATCTGATCCAAATCCGACCCGTTGACATCCCCACCGGAGAGAACCGTTAGGTCCGTTACTCAATTAATTTGCTACTGGGCCTGGCGCACAAAACTGGGCCGAATACCATCACTCGGCCCAATATTGATCTGACTCGTTTCGGGTCAAAGTAGATCCGATCAGGATCCGACTCTTTTAAATCAATCCGATTCAACAAAACATATGAAATGACCTAAACACCCTCATCCCTGTTATCTTCCTCCTCAGGCCTGGGGTTTTATAGTTCGCCTCGACGCTTCTGTCCGAAGGCTCCTACCGCCCGCCATTGCCGCCGCATGGCCTAGCCCTAATGGGGATCCAGAGGAGCAAGAAGAAGAACAAAAACCCTAACCCTAATCTCTCCCTTCTTCTCTTTAGATCTCCGGGGATCCTCGTTCTCCTCTACTTTCTTTGGATTTTCGTCTTAGCTTTTGCCTCTTCTGTCGTTGTTGTTGGATCTTTAGTTCGTCGCCGATGGCGTGTTCTTTGCGGAGCTCAACGAGGTTCTCACGAGGGAGCTCGCCGAGGACGGGTACTCCGGCGCTGAGCTCCGGGTCACGCCAATGAGGGCCGAGATCATTATCCGCGCCACGAGGACTCAGAACGTTCTTGCTAAGCTCCTATATCTCCTCTCTGATCCGGTCTGCGCGTTATTTAGGAAAAGAAAGAGACCTTGTTTGTTCGGTCGCATTTGGACATTGAACTCTGTTGATCCGTTTTATTATTATTTACATAGCAAAGAAAGAATTCTAATCGGTGCGTGTAGATTTTAGATTATGTAATTGGTACGGTGGGGCTGTAAAGTCTTTTCTCACTGAGAAAAAGGGTTTTATATAATTGTAAACAAATTTTTTATTTGTTAACATTTGGTTTGTTTTTTTCTCTGTTATATACACTTATGTTTCAAAAGAGTGCAGTTTTATCAATGGAAAATGTAACCCTAATAGTCCCACATCGTTTGCGATACTGAATCCGATCAGTATATATAAGACCTACACGGTAGTAATAATAATTATGTTTAAGTATTTTGGGCCGGTGGTTTAGGCCTAATAAGTTATTGTTGCTAGCGGATCGAGTCAGTTGCAGAAAAGGAAGAGAATTCCTTCACTCTTTATGCCTCTTATATTTTGATTTCCTTGAGGCGAGAAAGGTAGGAGGATAAGGGAATTGACGTCCGTGGTCCAGAAGTGATTCAAGGGCTCTGCGCCACTGCTCAAGCGGAGTCTCTGAGGTACAAGCTTCTCGGATGCCTTGCAGTTCGAAGGTAATTTAAAAAGGACCTCCCCCCCTACTTTTCCATTTACAGATTATAAATGTTCTAGTATTAGTTTGTATTCCCGCTTCCTTCTCGCTACTGCTATGTGTTTTAACTTTCTCTTCAAATGTCGACCTGATTTCTTGTGCTGGTAAATCTGAGCTTTGAATGTTTATTGATTTGTATTGGACTGTAATGTTGATTATATCCAAGAAGTTTAAACTTTTAGACGTGCTTTTCTAGGTATGCAACTCTAAAAATATATTCGTTAGTCATAAGTGCTGATTCATGTTTTGTGGTTTCCTTCAATTTAGAAGCATATAAAGTGTTTTTTATGAATATGAGCACATTTAGTTTTGAAAATGTTAGGTTACATGTGTTGGATTAGTTATCTAATTTGTCGCAAAACTTTTAAATTAGTCTTTGTTTCAACATTACCTAGAATTGCAAGCTGGACCAAGAGCCAAGGAGAAATTAGTACTAGCTATACAATATTTTCCTTGTTCTTACAGCTCTGACTTCTGGATGTTGTTCCTTTTTAGACGAACATGTTCTTTTCTTTGATGTGTCATAGTTGCTATCTTAACAGGGCTGCTATGGTGTACTCCGATTTGTCATGGAAAGCAGGGCTAAAGGTTGTGAGGTTAGTGTAAAAAAAAAAAGAGTCTAGTCTTGAGTGATTTTATCATCTCTTTACAACATCAAGTTTTGTAATAGGCTTTCTGTTAAATTCTCCAGAACTGGAGACATCACAATTCCTAACTGATCACTTGGAATTTAATCAGGTTATAGTGAGTGGAAAGCTTAGGGCTCAGCGTGCTAAGTCCATGAAATTCAAGGACGGCTACATGATCTCCTCTGGACAGCCAGTTGAGGAATACATTGATTCAGCTGTGAGGCATGTTCTGCTTAGGCAGGTCAGTTGTCTAAGTTTTTTAGTATTTCTTCACTTTTCTTAGAGGGGCACGTGCAAATAATGCTCTTAAACATATTGATAAGGACTTTTCTTAACTTTGGTAATTTTTGGTGGTCCTGCTGCCTATATAGCACTTAGCTGTTTAGCATATAGCTGAATGGCATGTTTCTCGTCATTTAAGATGCCTCTTTGAGGTTATCTACATGTAGTTTATATGATTTGGATGCTTTACTGTTTTGAATAATAATACAACTAATGTTAGGTCAGTATGAGGGGTGTATATGTTGGATTCTGCATAGTGCATGTTTGTTATATTCTCCACTAATATTTGGAAGAGTATCCATTTCTTAAAATTATCTAGAATTTCTCTGTATAATTTGTTGTGAAAATTTATTGCAGTGTAATTTTGATTGAAATCTCTTGAATTCCTGCAACTAGGTCGTATGTTTGGATATTATATTCTTTCACTTATTATTCTGTTAAGAGGTTTTTCTTTTTTCTTTTTTCTTTTTATCAACTAAATTCCCCCAGGGAGTTCTTGGCATAAAGGTGAAGATCATGCTAGATTGGGAGCCGAAAGGGAAGCAGGGCCCCAAGACTCCATTGCCTGATCTTGTCACAATCCACGCCCCCAAGGATGAAGAGGAGTTCATGACTCATGAGGCCCGCTCTCGTGCCCCCCGAAATTTCATTCTCCAATGAATTTTGAGATGATTCATGTCCTAGATTTAGGCATTGAATAATGTTGAGTTTTTTTTTATTCATTTATTTTTTTGGTGTTATTTTTGATAGGAGAAGTAGAAGGTAGGATACCACGGTGATTTATCACCACGTCTCTGTAATTGCAGTGATGTGGTATCTTTTTTGCTACCATTAGCTTATATTTTTCATCTAAATTTATTTGTAGAGCTCTCTTGGTTTGCTTCCGTTATCTGTCTGTGGTTGCTGTGAGGTTAAAGTTTGGAATTCTGTTGCTTACATTAAGACGAGCGCTGAAGAAACCTTCTGAAGGAAACCGTGCAACTAAGCAAGAATGGCTTCTCCATTGTCTAGAGAGCTATGACTAAACCACGGAACAGAGAACGCTCGTCCTTCTGCATAGCGCACTTAATTCGCACTGCAAATCCAAACTTTTGCATGCCTGAAAATCTCTCTATAAGTTGCAGTATGCTCCACTTGTACAAGACCTCCCAGATGTCAGCCTAACAATCGTCATACCTATGCAAGCACAAGGAAGATGAGAGAGTTGAAAATCTGAACAAATCAAATGATCTAACTGGCCATTACCATGGCACGAAGCAACTCAAATGATCTAATTAGCCATTACCATGCACTCTTCATGCCAACGATTAGTTCGTACTATTATACATATATATTACAGACTAAGAGGAGGGTTTGAAAAATGCTCTTGAAGGCAGATTTGAATCCTCCTCTATCAAAGAGAGATTCAGACTTCTCAAATTGACTCTTATGAATTTCATCCACGGATAAACTGGAGAGTTAATGATGACATGCTAAACTCCATACTGATTTCTGTAACTCAATTTACACGGAAGAAGAGGAAGTAATCATCTTCACATCTGCACTTGTACAAGAATTAAACTCTGTCCTGCTCTACCGGCCAAACTTCAGAAAGCGAATTAAAATAACCTCTTCTAAGTATAAGTGAATTCTGCCAAAATTAATCAGAACTATTACTCTTCTGCATCCTGCTCATCATTTTCATTAATCAGGTGCTCGAGAGAGACTTTGGCCTTCTTTGGTTCCAAAAAGCTCTCTTCGTTAATCTCTTCACCTTTCCTCTTCTCCATTGCAGCAGCTTTCTTCTCTCCAGCTTCATTATCTTTTCCAGATGATTCTGAAACAGATTCATCAGCTTTCTTGCTAGGATTCAACTCACTGCCTTTTTTCAAAGACTGCTCGCATTCTTTCAGGAAAGCGCAGACTTCCTCATTTTCTGCAAGATTAAGAGGAGTTTGTCCGCCCTTCGTCTTCGACTTGATATCCGCACCTTTCCTCACGAGATATTTGACCAACTCGAGATGTGATCCCTGAGCAGCGTAGTGTAGCGGGGTCATACCTTTCCTATTACCAGCTTTAATAGAGACCCCAGCTGATAACAACACACGAACTACTTCCGTATGGCCCTTTTGTGAGGCGAAGTGTATTGCTCCTGTATCATCCATCGCAGCTGCTCCCACATCGGCCTTGTGCTTGCATAGATAACTCACCACCTCAGTTTGCCCCGCCCATGCAGCTAAATGGAGTCTCAGTTCAGAATCAGTGATGTCAAGGAAATAATACTTAGGTCTCCATTTACAGGCTGAGAGTTGAGTTTGCATAGCAAACCATTTGCATTGCAACAGATGAATGCGTAGTTTATTTCATATGGCAAAGTAATTTACTAACATCAGCAGTTGCCACAAACCGTCCTGCACTTCAATTAGAGTTTGAAAATATGGAAACAGGTCCAGAACCTAAATTCAAAATTTTCATACAGCTTGTAACTTGTGCATAGTGGTTTATAAGAAACTGCAGTAGTCAAATATAACCAAACTATAAGAACCAATATCTGATTATTATTAAAAAAAAACCACTAGTCAGCAATATACCAGTTAATATTCGTGTATAACCTCCAAGAATAACTTTTCACCAATCAACTAAAAGCACAGATTTTTGTCATACAATCTAAAAGAAAACATGAAAAATCAACTACCCATAACTAGTTTATATTTAGATTTCACATCTTATTTGGGGGGGGCGCAGGGTTATGACTAACAAACTTGTGACATTCCGGGAATACTCTACATTTTTGTTTGAAATGATAAGATTATAACCATGCAACACAGGCAAGAAGGCCTCAATAGCACGCTCCATGATATGAAGTGAGAAATCTAAAATAACCTCAATTTTCTACCTCTCGAAGCGAATAGTATTCACTACATAAAAAGCGTTCGACTTTTCCCTTAACCTAGATGACAACGAGAAAAGCCAAATTCCATCCAAAGGTGAGACCATCAAAAGTAAAACCTGCCAAAATTAACCAACGTATTCGTTCTATAGCTTACAATTTTCAGCTCTAAGGGGCTGCTTGGTTATATATAGTTGTAACTACACTACAATTATAACTATATACAAACTCAAATTCGGCGTTTGATTTGATACACTTGAATCTAAGTGTTGTAGTTGGAACTGGATGAGAAGGCCTAATTGCAACGGTTGGAACTACGTCAAAATTAGTCGCAATTCCAACTGCAGCAATTGAGAAGAGTAACTTTAAATAAGAGATAAGCTTATCTCCTTAATTACTTTTTGAACAATTTTTTTCTATATTACAGATAATCTCATCACCATATATAAAGTGCTAAAATTTTACAAACGTACTACTTGACCACATGCAACCAAATGAAATTATTTATAATTACAACACTTTCTACTGCATCTATCCAAATGAGATATATGTACTTATAAATAACTACTGCATCTCTAACTGCATGCATTTTTCTATATACACTGTCTTTCTAATTACATCAAACCAAACGGTCCCCAAAATGCCGCAAAAGAGAAAAGAAGTTTCCTTCACAGAATTGGCATAATGGGTCATCTCAAAATCCGTTAACATCGCAACTTGAACTTACAAATTAACAGAAAAAAAGGGAAGCAATATGAATCGATCAATAAGAACAACAAAGATTACTCCCTAGCTCCCCTGAATCAATTTATAACTCTATATAAACGATTTCAAAAAGGTAAAAGGAAAGGACCGAACGGGAGGATACGGGGTACGGGAGTGGCGGTCGCGGGAGTTGATGGCGAGGGGGTTGGAGTTGCAAATGGACTCCACCGTGCGGAGATCGCCGGATCGCGCCGCCGCGTGGATCTCCGACTCGCCGGCCCCTCCGCCGCGCGCCGACCCCCTTCGACTAGGGTTTCCCATCGCGGTGGTGACAACGCTGTGGTGTGGACCGTGTGGTGTATTTGCTGCGGCAATTTCGGCCGGATCTCGTTTATTAGCAGGCGCGGTTTTGACCCGGCCCATTAAAACAGTGGGCTGGGCCGAGATTATTCGAAGGGCTCATTACTCCCGGATGCGGGTACAGGAATTCGGGTTCGGATCCACTTAGACTAGTCGATCCACACCGCATCATATGTTCCTCTATATATATATATAGCTAGGGTTTCAACACTCTTCTCTCCTCCGTGGCGGCGTTTTTTGCAGGCGTAGGAGAAAGAGCTCCAAAGCCGCGGCGGAAGCGCCTCCCTCTGGTGAGATCTCGTCGATTCCTTCTTTTAATCGCCCTCTCCGATGCTTTGAATGTTGGGATCTGATTTGAGATATTATCTCGACTATTATTTGTATGAATTTTGCTTTTTTAGTAACATTAATTTTGTATACGTAGATCTTTTAAAAGATTGCTGTATGCAGATTATTGTATTAGCGTTTGAATAATTCAAACATGTTTGTGCTTATTCTAGTATAATGTGAACATCAACTAGATTACAATGTTGGCTTTGTTGTCAGGGGAGTTTAGTGAAACGGTGGAGTTGTAGGATGTTCATAATTTTTAGAGTTCTTATAATCAGATTAAAGTTTATGAGTGCCTTGGTATGTATTAGAGTTGTCGAGATTGTGACTTAACAAGCAATTTCTTTTTTGGTGCAAACAAGCGCTAGTTTGTCTTTGCTTTTTATGTGCTTTCGAAGTCCCATTGTTACTCTCATTTTGGGGACAGTGGTTTGTTTTACGTAGAGGTAGTATGTAATTTTAGAAGAAATCGTGGGATGCAAAATTTAGTATGATATGGAGATAATACTGCTATCAAAATCAGTTCTACGTATGCAAAACATCTTACAAATGTTGTCTTTTTTGGGGGTTTAGGTTAAGGAACTATGGTCAAACATAACAATGTTGTGCCGAATGGGCACTTTAGGAAGCACTGGCAAAATTATGTAAGGACTTGGTTCAACCAGCCTGCCCGCAAGACCAGGAGACGCATGGGTAGGCCCCTCCCCCTCTCTCTCTCTCTCTCTCTCTCTCTCTCTCTCTCTCACACACACACACACACACACACACACACACTCACTCATATCCGAATTTAGTGAGTACATACACTTATATTCTTTTTGTATCACTCGTTGTTTATGCAGCTAGACAGAAGAAGGCTGTGAAGATTTTCCCTCGTCCTACTGCTGGACCTCTCCGTCCGATTGTCCAATGTCAAACTCTCAAGTACAACATGAAATCTAGAGCGGGCAGAGGTTTTACGCTTGAGGAGCTTAAGGTAAGATACACTCTTGTGGTTCAGTTAATATAGCATGACATAATTTAGAGGAACTCTTGAGTAGAGAAGCTAACATATCAAATGCTCCAGCCGATTTTATGGATCCTTGTTAAGAGATAAAACATCAATATTTTTTTTCCTTCACAAGATAGTTTCAAAATTGGCGTGTAATTCTGTTTTCTATTAGGATAGGACACGTAAACAAACCCATTTTTTGATTTGACTCGCTACTGGAAAATGATTCTGGAAATGAGTTATTTGCATTCTCTTGCACCCTAAGATGATAGCCTTTGATATTTGGCTTTAGGTCTTCCAATATGGAAAATGTGGCCTGGAAATCAAAACATCAAAGTAATGTTGATATTTTTACCTGCATATTTCTCCTCATGACATATTGAACTTCCACTCTTTGATTTGGTCTTGGGTGCATTGATTGGGAATTCAAGTGGATAGAGCTGAGTGAATGAAGTCTATCAGTCTATGCTGTTTTTCTAATTGTGTTTTTGATGAGCTCCTTCGTCACTATTTGTTACTTATACATCTGCGGCGACATGCATTGAATGTACGCAGGCAGCGGGCATCCCAAAGAAGCTTGCGCCCACCATTGGCATTGCAGTAGACCACCGCAGGAAGAACCGCTCCCTCGAAGGGCTCCAAGCAAACATTCAGAGGCTCAAAACTTACAAGGCCAAGTTAGTTATCTTCCCGAGGCGTGCCCGCAAGTTCAAGGTAATAAAAACGAAAAATTAGTATTTATTTGATTGATGTTAGCTAGTATGTCTATTAATAATTTGTAAGGCTGCTTTTATGCCATTGATTGTGAATATGACTCGGCACATTCTGACCGTTCCCTGTTCTCTTTCAGGCTGGTGATTCTGCTCCTGAGGAGCTTGCAACTGCCACTCAGGTACAGGGACAATACATGCCTATTGTTCATGATAAACCATCTGTGGAGCTCGTGAAGGTCACAGATGAGATGAAATCCTTCAAGGCTTACGCCAAGCTCCGTGTTGAGAGGATGAACCAGCGCCAGGTTGGAGTCAGGTTGAAGAAGGCTGCTGAGGCAGAAAAGGAGGAGAAGAAATAATGAAACGAAGCTCGCACTTTTATTCATGCTGCTATGTCTCTTTGTAGTTGACTGTTGGTTTGTTTGGGTTTTTTTTGTCGAACTTAGGAGTACATCTACAGTATTCTTAAATCTTTGCCATAACTTGTAAGAATTTTGCCCTTGTTCTGCTGATTTCAATTATTTGCCATCTTGAGGTTACTATGACCTGAAGCTATTGGACATTCTCGGGCGAGGAATTGTGATGCTTGTCATCTTGTTTGGTTTATTTTCTCGGTAATGAGAAGCAACCCAAATGCTGTGGTTAATTGCCGTAGTACTTTGCAGTAGTACTACAATTTGCCTCATTATATAGTTGTATTTGCTTATAAGTAGCATTTACTTTGTCCGTGATGAACATTTGTGAGGAGAATTATGCTTCTTGTTGTTAACCGCCGTAAACGTCTCATTTGTTTTTACTATGAAGTTTCATTTCTAATCGCATGTGATAAATTTATTAGCAGTTCGTGGGCGATCTTACTCGTAGCACAAATAGCATGGCTTTAGAACAGGTCTTTACTAGGCCTACGTCATAAGTGCTGCGTCCTATTGCAGCCTATGGCCCAGCTGCGATTACCGTCGATGTGAGCCAAACCATACCTAATCCACCAACCAGCAATAATTGAAGGCATTCATTGTTATCTAACTGTTAGCTATCACTACGCAACAAGCTGTTACGATGATTCAAGTCCTTAGGGCTACGGACAAAAAAAAAAAAAACTCCCCTCACATAGGAGGTAGCCTCCAAGAGTTATTTCCTAGTACATTAATTAAAGACCCACGCGAGTAACGTAACCAACCCCACATGCAGCAAACTGTTCAGGTTTAGCTAATAAATAGCAAACACTAGAATTGTTTATGGTCTGCTTACGGTTGCTAGGAAATTGCAAAGATGCTAAATACAGACGAAGACTTAAAAAAAAACAGCACATAGTTATCTCGTAAGTGGGAACTGAAAATGGGTACATGTTTATACGAAGTTAACGAGCTTAATTACGGGGAACAATGGGCGGGGATGAAGTTTTTTCTCAAATGTTAAGAATATACAAGCGCATGTCATATGTGCTCGTTAAAAACAGGCACCGTGTATATCACATTTGCACATTTACAGCCTACGCATATCTCAAAATGCGGTTAGTGCTCCGAAATAGGTAGAAGTCACCTATACAACTTAACTAGCACCAAAAGGTCAATCAGGGAATACTAACTAGATCAATGCATAGTGGCATAAATTTATCGCACAAAGGGGTAAGGAGATAAATAGAAATCCCTTACGCGTGAAGCACCGTCCCGGGCCAAGATGCCCTCCAGGTCGCCCATAATTCTCGCCAACCATATCTCCAGATTTCTCTGAATTTCCTTGAAGTTGCTCCTGATGGAATCGAGAGATCTTCTCGTGTTCAACTTTGCCTGCGCTGTTAATTCGTCCCCGAAGCTGCACTTTGCGGTCTCAGTTTGGAGAGCGTTAAGCTTGTCTCTTGTTTCTGTGGCACGGTTTTGGAGCTGGAATGCTTCGAGCAAGAATTCAGTTTGCCGTTGAGTTCGGAACTCAGGGCTGAGGGTCGGGTCACACGGATCAGTAACTTGCTGGAGAAGAGTAGAAATTTTAGCTCAATACAGCATTACGTCACTAGGAGATGGTATCTGAAGTACAAATTTTGCAAGTATACACAAAGCAAAATATACTTTGGAAGAGCATAATAAGCATTGCATCATTAAGGTCAGCTAAGATAAATTTGATTACAACAAAAAACAATCTTGGCGTTATCCGGAACAGAGGGAATGGATTTGGAAGGTAATATCAGCAGTGTGTGTCAATATGAGACAACTGATTTTGTCACTTCCTTAAGCTTAACACTTTATATAGCTTCTTTTACTCTATAAAGTATCCACTAGTATAACTAAGATTGGCAGTTTGATAGTTCATAATAGATTTACCACAGATTTCAGAGACATGCTACAATTGAGAGACTTGGCAATAATAAGAGCTAGTCTGACTTGGTAATAATAATAAGAACTAGTCTCCTCTACGGACAATACAGAACTAAACTGCTAGCGTGGATTTTCACTATATTCAGACTACTTGTCACTGTAATATATGCCTTTCATCATTTTTCTTATCATCATCTAGCTTTGGCATTTCTTTTCTTACAAGTTGGAACAATAATTTGGCAAAACAGGAATTGTGCTCCAGCATTAACTAAATTATCAGGAGGTCCATATGAAACTGCCATAGCAGATGACACCAAGTGTGACTATACAATTAGAACACACACACACACAAGCACAATCTCCTCCCTCCCCCCCCCTTTTTAATCTTCTTTTCTTTTGGCAACTGTAGATGAAATATGCTACCGTAAGAAATATCAACAAAGTACTGAGGATTGGAAGATTTGAACCTACCATTCTTCTGCACAGATCATCAATTTTCCCAGCAAGTGATTGATATCTTTTAGCCTGTTTTCTCATCAATGTTGGTATCTTGGACAAATCTCCTTTTCCCACCTTTTCCAGGTTAATTAATTCCTGCTCGAGTAGTTTGAGCTTAGCAGGGACTCCTGATGATTCACCATCAACCTTCCAAGGGGACTCCCTCCTGAAAAGATGCATTAAACATTAAGTACCAAATCAAAAATTTCGCTATATCTGAAATTGAACTGCTCAACTGTAATTTTACCTTGGTACGAGATGCTTTATGTTGTATGTTGACTCTAGTGAATCATATTGTGTGTCCTACCAAAATTAAAGATCAGATAAGTAAGAATTTCTTTGTTGACATTAGCTCCTTAGCATGAGCAGGACAAAAAACATTCATCCTTAATATAATACAGCAAAAGCAGGACAAGAAGCATGTGACAGCACTAAGTTCAAGTGATTTAAAAGATTACTAACTTGATCATTGGTAGTGGCATCTACATTCTTAGTATTAAAAAAAAGTAACTGATCCAATTGATTCTTCCAACCATGAAAGGTATTAAGTTGAATCCTAAAAATATGAGCTAAAAGCCAGGATTCATATTTCGTATTCTGGTATCAAACTATACGAGTCAAATAAGCGCAAGCCTCGGAAACTTTCAGAGCCACAATAATTACGGAAGATTTTCACCCTACAATATAAATAAGAAAAAGTAACTGTCACACTCCAAATAGCTTCACGACAGACAACAAAATGAAACATGGTTGGATAAAGAGAGGCTAGAGTGGCAGTATTCATATATTATACTTGGATACTTTGGACCATACAGTGAAGGCCATTAAGTTGCTAATTACTAGTGCACTAATTGGGCCACACTACATATAGCATTGGAGCCACTCCCAGGGGTAAAGGATATTGGTGAGGTATTAACCTTGATAGCCCCATAACAGCTAAATAGCCCAGGTAACTAAGTTCTAGCATCACCAACTGCAGACTAGGTATGGTTAGTTACTATGAGCGGCGATAAAAGCTGTTTCACACATAAAATAAATCAGCTAGAGCGACCTGAACTCTACAGTAGGATAAACCCTATTGGGGAAATGGGATTATACACAAAGCATTCATTACTGCCGATTCAGCAAATTTAGATGTTAGTCATCGTCAACTTCACAAAAATTATGAATTCAAAAGCAGGACCTAAAAACAAACCCAAAAAAGTATCAGAGATCGTGCTTAGCAAAAACATCAAAATGAATACTTTTCGTGAAGAAAGAGTGAGGAATTTCTAGACAGAATAAAGCTCATAAAAATGTTGCCCCAGGCCCAATTCCTTCCACCGAATATACTAAAAGCAACAAAAATAAGAAACGACGTGATCCCCGGTATATTCAAAAATAAATTAGTAGTAATAATAAGAAGAATAAGTTTTTAAACGGCGAGAAACATTATGGACGCCTTTTAGTTCCTGTATTATACGGTTATCAAACAACTCCTAGTCGCATCACATTAACACTGAACTCCTAAAGCTCATCCAAACTTTTTTATTATTTTTTCTCCTTTAATTTTTCATAAATTTATAGCTCACTAGAAGAATTTTCTTTTTTTTAAAAAAAGGTACACACACACACACTCGATTTGAAAACTCGGGAAAGCTAAGGTTAATACTCCTGTGCTCACCTGCCACCCGTTCGACCTCTCGATCCATGGCTTGGACGCCACCACCGGAGCCGCCGCATGGACCTGCGGCGGAAAGAGCTCCGTCCCAAAGCCACTCTGCTGCGCGTAGAGCGCGGCGATCTCATCCAACTCCAACTCCCCATTGCGCTCCAAGAAGCAGGCCTCCGGCGCCGGATCCGCCCTCTCCGAAACCCGAACCTTCGCCCCCGTCCCCCTGAAATCCCCACATGTCCCGCCGTTTACCTTCTCCTTCTCCCCGAGATCCTCGTCTTCCCCCTCCCCGTCCCTGCTCCTCGCCAAGAGCTCGATCATCTCGTCACGCTCCGCCACCTCCCGCTCGAGCCGCTCCACGCACGTCCTCATCTCCGCCGTCGCCGCCTCCGCCTCGGCGAGCCGCGCCCGGAGCCCCGCGATCTCCTCCGCCGCGGCCTCGATCTCGCCGAAGAGGCGGCGCTCCTCCTCCCGCCACCCGTTGCGGTGGCCGGCGAAGATCTCCACCACCCTGGCGTTCGCCTTCGCGTCCTCCTTCCGCCGCGACCGCAGCTGCCGTAGCTGCTCCTCAGCCTGGAACAGCTTCAGCGCCAGGATCCGGTTCCGCGACTGGAGCGACGCGACGTACGATAAGGAGTTCTTCGGGAGAAACCCTAGGAAGACAGCGAAGCCGACGCCGAGGTAGGAGGAGAGGAGGGAGCTCGATTCCTCCGAAATCGAGGTTGCGGAGGTCAAGGGCTTTGGTTTTGGCTTTGGCTTCGCCTCCGTGTCCGCTTGGGTCGCCATTAGAGAGCGAGGCGAGTAGAGGAGAGCTCGGGAACTGGGAATCTTGAGCCATGTGCGAGAATTAAATAGGTCGGAAGGGCAGGTGCTTTTACCTTTATACCCCTCTCTAGATAAGATTATTACAGCGGCAGGGGTAGTTAAGGAGGCAGGCTCGAGCGAACCTCGGAGGGGTATTTTAGGAAGAGAGGATTTAAAAGGGTGTGGGGAGGAGGTTGCATGTGATGGGTGACGAGGGCGTTGGCGCGGAGCGGAGTTTCATACATTTCCAGAAGAAAGGCGGGCAGTGAGAAAGGCATGGTGACCTTTTTGTTTTCTTTACCGGAAAATGATGAGGTCTCGGTACTGATAGCGACGCTGTTCTTCCTTTTTAATTTTCCCTTTGTTTTTTTGCTTTTTCTCTTCCTTCCCCTGCTATAGCTTTAATATGAGTTTGTATTTCACTATTTAGTTACACAACTAAACAGGTTGTTTAATTGGATAGTACTTTGTTTTTAGTTTTTTTCTAATTATATCTGTCAACTTAAAAGTTTCTACCTGTTTTCTATATATCAGTTTATTTTTAAAATATAATTTATTTTTGATTTAATTAATTATTTTTTCTTTATAATATGTATATTTTATATATAGAATTTAGTTTGTCAGCTTAAACTTTTTTATTTTTTAATATATATATATATATATATATATATCTTAGGGAGGTAGAGTGACCTGCATTATTGTGAGAATTAATATTGCAAATTACAATGCCCATGTTTTGCTAATTAATATTGTTTGTGGATGGGGGGATCTTACCATAAATAAATTAACACAATTATGAAACAAACAAGGAGGCTGAAGCTTCAAAGAACGTAGGAATGGAAGTAGGAGAGAGTGCAGAAGAAGTGTAGATTTAGGACCAAATAAATGCTGCATTTATCTCCACCCAGCAATTCCTCACCACAAAATACAAAAGTCACACGCCACTCGGTTTCTAGACGAGCTTCATAAATATTTTTATCTGAAAAAAAAAAAAACCCACACGATATGCATATATGCATATCCATGGCCCATAGGAAATGAAAGCGACGGACTCTCCTCAAATTCAATTCAATTTAATTTTTGATTTTATTATTAATTTTAGTAACTCGCAACACGAGCACCGCGTTTGCTCCGCAAGTTATAGAGTGCATTATTATTTCCTCGGGGTCGCTGTCGTACTCAGCCATCGCAAATCCCGAAGAGGCAACAATATCCCAAATCATCCAACGGCCTAAGATTAGTCCGACGCAGACCAATGGACCATTGAGTGGGAGAAATTACTTCTACCATGTACGGTCGAGATTTTTGCGATCCACCGATGATGCGGTGTACCAAGCCCAGGGGAATTTCTCTTCGGCTGAAACGGCGGTAACGGGTCAGCAACGACGGACGTGACCGTGACCGTGACTTGTCGTTATCTCTCTACAGTGGAGCGATTGTTCTATAGCACACCGCAACATACAACAGCAACGGAGGAGGGGGCAATCCCGCAAATCCCGTGGTCGCACGTCTTTTGTGTTGGCTACGCGAATGGCTCTGTTTGCCACCAACTCTTGTTAGGATGAGTAATGTCCTCGTCCGATGTTGTGTTTACATGTTCTTGATTAATTTTTGTAAAATAGGTAAAGATATATACGTTTGGGATAATTGCATACCCCTTGCAAGGTATTAAATAATAAATATACTTTTATAAGACTTAAGTTACCAGATTTATTTCTTCAATAATTCTTTTGTTTGCAAATATATACTTATATTATCAAAATTTGGATAATTATAAAAAAAATTAACCACAATTAACTAAGAGATAAAATAATATTTTTATCCCATATATATATATAATTTGTATTCCAAATGTTGAATCATGTCATCTTTCTTATCCTCTCTTTTTTATCCCCCAAGTGCTTCGGCGAAGGCAAGGAGGGAGGGAAAAATAATTTTTTACAAATTTATAAGGACGAAATAGTTATTTTATAACCTAATGTTAAATCAAATGGTAGAAAAATATATGAACGAATTAGAACTTTTGAAAATATATATTTACAAATCAAAGAATTTTTGAAGGAATAAATCCGATAACTAAAGTTTTATAGGAATATATATTTTCTGTTTGATTTCTTTGCAGGGATCTTTAAGAAATTAATCCTACAAATTTATCTAACTATATATCATTTTAATTTAACTGTTTAATTTTAAAAAATTTTAATTTTAGTATTTATGTTTTGAATTTATTTGATTTAAGTAATTTGATGATTTTTCGAGTATAAAATTTTAACTAGTTATTCATTTTAATAAACTTACAGTTGCTTAAATTGCATAAAATATCTAACTGTAAAGATAGATGATGTATTCAAATTTCGAAGTTAGAGAGTCACTAATTGGTTTAAATCAATAAATTAAACGGTCCAATAGTAAGATCAAAATATTTTAAGATTAGATACTCAAATGGGTGATAATTGATAATATTTAAGAAAACTAAAAATTTACCAGTGAGGATTGCTGTTCTTCATCAGTACTCTTATTTCAACCGATGTTGTAACTGTGGTAGTTTATTTCTGTTTATGAAACCTAGTTGCGGTTTATATATGCATGTGACTCCGCCAAAACTACCAAAAATGGGAATTCGCTATCAAAGTTTGAAATTAGACTTGGTTAGTTCCTTGAGTTCGGTTGAAAAAATTTCTGAATATGAGATCTGCTGACGATTTTATTTTCACGGACAGCAACATTAGGAGCGTTATTGTGGTTCATTCTGGGGTAAGCTTTTATTGTTAGCTGTGCGCCGGAAATGCTACTGGTCAATTTTGCTTTCTTTAAATTTCCCCGTGAATATGGTTGGTTGGAGTGGGTTTGGTCATAACATTTTCGCCCATGAAGGGTCCGTTAGCGCAAAGCCCAATTGACCTATTTATGGTAGTTTTTTTTTAAGATGCTTAGCAAGGTCTAACTTTTGGACGTGAATCTATAATCACAAATAGTTTGTATATAAAAATAAAATAAATTTTTGGAAAAACTTACTGCAGAGAATATTAAATAGTCATAACTGCCCAACGAAATTATTATTTAGAACATATCAAAAAGGTTATCGGAGCTTTTTGATTCTTTTTTTTTTTTTTTTTTTTTTTTGAGAAAATAGGTAGCAAGCTACCTGCTTCATTCATTAGGTTAAATAAACTGAGCATATAAGTTGGAAGCAGCTTGGACCTCCGAGAGAGCGGCAAAAGATTGAAAAAAGGAGTAAGAAAGAAGAAAAAAGAAAGAAGAATGAAACAGAAAGGAAAAGTACATAGGGCATTAGAGCATAGGAGCTTTTTGATTCTTAATATATATATATTTACATATTTACATATTGATCGTACGACAGTTGATATGGACAATTAATATATTTATTAATTTGGACAATCCAGGGCCGGCCCTCTCTGAATCGGGCTGGGCTCAGATCTCGCTCATCTCTAATTCTCTATTGTGCGAGTTTTATTATACGACAGTTGTAGGATCCCTCCGGTTCGGCGTGTATATCTCGTACAAGAACCCTTCACTAGGGTTTAAGGCATCCCTTTCCTCCTCCTCCCTCTCTCCTACAAGAAACCTCCGTGTAGGGTTTAAGCTCTCTCTCTCTCTCTCTCTCTCTCTCTCTCTCTCTCTCTCTCTCCTCGCCATGGCTGCGAAATTGCTGATCCCGAGAGCTTCCAAAACCCTAGCGCATCTTCTCCAACCCGTCTCCCTCCCTCCGATCGGTGCCGCCCCCTCCGCCTCAATCTCCCAATGCCTCAGAGGCCTCCACTCCCTCATCTCCCGTCCCTTCTCCCCCCACGATCGGCCGTCCGATTCGCGATCGATGGTGTCCGCTTCACGACCCAGGGCCGATCTCGCCGAAGCCGTTTCCAGCGCCCTCGATCTCGACACCCGCGTTCCCGCCACCGTGATCACCGGATTCCTCGGCTCCGGAAAGGTCAGATTCTAATCAATCGATTCGATAATTTTTCTTTAGTAGGCTCTTGCATTTTTTATTGGCCTTGATCCAGTTGCGCCCTAAAGATCTAAGAATACCATATAGGAGGTGGATTCTATCTTTGAAGGGAACTTATGTGTTTTTCTCTGTCTCTGGTTCTTGTGCGGATCAAATTACGTTGTTTGGTTCTAAAGAGAGAAAGGAAGTAATCATAGGACTCTTCCTCCCCTCCCTGGGCTTCTTCTGAGAGGCAACCGAGGCAACCGACTATGTTAGAATCTTTATTTATTTATTTATTTGGTTATTTACCTTTATCGCTTGCAATGTGCTTCTTCTTGTCAACCATTGGGTCTAGTATTTTTTAGGATTTTTTTTTTGAGAAATTATGTATCGAATAAGTAATGCTATTAGCCTGGAGTATTGTTCGAGTGTCGTG
Organism: Ananas comosus; assembly: GCF_001540865.1. Classification (NCBI taxonomy): domain Eukaryota; kingdom Viridiplantae; phylum Streptophyta; class Magnoliopsida; order Poales; family Bromeliaceae; genus Ananas; species Ananas comosus. Next base: position 16,482,745 of record NC_033623.1, on the reverse strand, counting down.
CTGTTTTTGGAACTTGTCCGTAGGTTCCACAGAAACGGACTTCTGGGTTGTGGAACATGTTCCCCTGTAAGACGAGGTTAGCTTGTGGAACATGTTCTCCCATATGATGAGGTACTCATACCATGTTAATGCTGAAACAAGCTTGGCATCTTATGGGATGTGCTGGGAACTTAATCCTGCAAAGGAAACATCTTATGATGAAATAAAGAGAGCCGTTAACCCCAGAGGTTTCGTATGATATTTTCCGTCTATAGTGATATATAGCGTGATATAGCAAGAACTTCTGATAATTTTTTTTCTTTGGAAAATATATATGTATTCCAGCACAGAAAGCATGATGTGTAATTTATATGCAGACAACTCTGTTGAACCATATTTTGACTTCACAGCATGGGAAGAGGATCGCTGTCATTGAAAATGAGGTACACGGTGGCTTTTCTTTATCCCTATATAATAATGGCTTTCTGTTGTAATTTTTAGTTGCTGATTATTTTGCTTACGGTGAATTACCTAGAACAAAGTGCTATATCTTGTGAGCCTTATCTCCTGCTGCAGAACGGCTTTGGTGGTTATTATTTTTAGAAATTTGAAACAGCATGGTTATATGAATGGGTAGAACTAGTTTAGCAAAAGCATCAAATCTTGACTCACTTGATTGGCATATTTCTGATAGTTTATTCCCTCTTTTGTCTCTTTTCATAATGAATTTTCTACTTAATCTCTACACGCAAGACAAATTTTGGGTGAAAATATTCATTTCATGGATTGACGTGGTACTGTCGCAGTTTGGGGAGGTTGATATTGATAGTTCGCTTGTTGCTAGTCATTCATCTGTCGCAGAAGACATTGTGATGGTTAATAATGGCTGCTTGTGCTGCACTGTCAGAGGGGATCTTGTTAAGATGCTTTTGAAGTTGGTTAAGGAAAAACGGGAGAAGTTCGATCATATTGTTATAGAAACAACAGGTAGAGATATTGGTCAAAGCTCTGGAATATGAAATGCGAATGCTTTTGCTGGTTGTTTATCTTCTGTAGTTTCCAATTCTTTGTTCCAGCCTTCGAACTGCTTCAACACTTATGGACGTTAATTATTTGCACTTGCTTTTCTTAATTTCCTACTTAATATTTGAGTCTTGATATATTAAAGTTATTACTTACTCTTTCTCATTATTAGCATATCAAACTTAATTGTTGCCATGTTGCCCTCTTTTTTTTCGGTGCAAAAGTTCCATTTTTATTTGACTTGATGTCTCTTTTTTTTTTCTTTTTTTTTTTTTCTCCTTTTACTTTAAATTACTCACTTTTTCAGGGCAATAGAGTTGATATCTCTTAGCCAGCCAATAGGTTTTTGTTAAAATTCATGGACCTTACCTGAACTATGTTCTATTTGGATTTGGCTGCCCAACTTTTCAAACTTTTGATTTTTCTATTCAATCTTTCAATTTGTTTGATTTGAGTCAGTCGACGGCACTTTGACTCCAAAATTTAAGCTAATTACTTACTTTAATAAACTTATAGTTGTAAGAATTGCATAAAATATACTCACTAAACTTGTAAAGTTAAACAACAAAATCAAATTTTAAAGTTAAAGTATCATTGACTGACTTAAATCAAACAAATTGAAAGGTTACATAGTAAAATCAAAATTTTGAAATGGGTTAGCCAAATTCAAATGGTCCGTAGTTCAGGTAAGGTCCATACTCATACCTTTTTAACCTAGGGTTTTTCAGATGATTATTTTGGTATTTTTCTTCTCCAACACCATGGTATTCACCTCCTCCTGTTTTCAACTTCTAGTTGATGACAGCTTACTATTACCACCTTTTTTGTTGCGATTTGGTGGGAAATATTTGTTTAGCTTGGCTTTTGGAGCTATTAAGCAACTAAACTGCAAATGCTTGTTAGTCTGTCATGTAAGAAGTTCTTGATTTTCTTTATCCAGGCCTTGCTAAGCCTTCTCCTGTCATTGAGACATTTTGTTCGGATGAATTGGTTTCTCGCCATGTGAAGCTTGATGGTGTTGTCACTATGGTGGACTGCAAGCACTCCATGCAGCATCTGAATGAAGTGAAACCGAGGTGGGTCGTGAATGAGGCAGTAGAACAAGTTGCTTATGCTGACCGAATTATATTAAACAAGGCAAGTATATGCTATGTGTAAGCAGACCTTTTATGTTGCACCTCTCATATTGTTGTTATAGTAAACTTTTGGGGCTTTGATATGCAGTGCAAAACCAAATGTTTACCTATATGCCCTTATAAAATTTGTATTTTCCATATATTGCCCTCAAAATATGCAATCTTTCACAAAATACCCTTAAGTTGAGGATTCATCCAATACCAGAGGGAACTTGGTTTTGATTATTATTATTTTTTTGCCCGTTGAACAGTGCAATTGTTATGTAAGTACAAGGTTTTATCTGATAGGAAGTTTGAGGGGCATAAATGAAGTTTCCAATTTTGCAGGGGTATATATATTAATAGATAATTCTCTAGGGCTATATGTTTTAATGTCTCATAATCTTTTGAAGAAGAAGCAATGTACTTTTCTGAATTCTTTGTGTTCTTTTTTTTTCCAGATAGATTTGGTGAATGATATTGAATTGGATATGCTGACTAGGAAAATTAAGGTATAACCTATTTTTGTCAAAGGTTTTACCGCTGCGAGTTGTCATGTCTGTGCTTATTATTTTATTTATTTTGCAGCTTATTAATGGCATGGCTCAAATTAAACAAGCGAAGTTTGGAGTTGTTGATATGGATTTTGTTCTAGGAGTGGGTGGATATGACCTAGAGAGGTCATTTTCATTGTACCAGTTGTTGCCTTTTCTTTCAGTATCTGAAATTTCTGAATCTCATTTTACATCACCACATTGTGGTCTTGAAAAGATAAACCGTGTAGTTGCTTAAGATTAATACAAGGAAATTTAATCTGACATTCTTGGATCAATTTTTAAGCAGGATTGAGTCTGAAGTTCAACTCGATGTAGACCATGAAGCGAGTCATCATTGTGAAGATGGACATGGTATGTGCTTACATACTGACTGTAGTTTCCATTTGCCAAATATATTAACTTATCAAGATCTGCCTCATTCGGAAACCTGAATCATTAAAGACGAATGATTGATCCCTAGGCTGTGCATTATATGATAAGTGACGGGAATCAGAATGCCAACTGGATATTGCTTATGATAAATATAACTCCTAATCAAGCGTTCTGTATGAGCAGCATCCTTTCTCTTAATGCTTTTGTATAGTTTCTTGTAGTAACTTATGAAAGTATGGCACTGTTTCAGCTCCCATGTTCTGAGGAATAATTTGAAACCTATGTTCAACAGGCAGGAGCAATTTCGTAGAATCTTTACTAGCTTTAAATCGACATGTTTTCTCTCTTTCTAGGTCACCATGATGGACACCATCACGATCACACCCATGATTCTTCTGTGACAAGTGTTAGCATAGTTTCTGAAGGGATGCTGGATCTTGATGAGGTACTTTCCAAGTTCCAACTTTGTTTTAATTTTGGTGTGCTATGTTCTAAAAAGCTGGTTGCAGCAGCTGTTTTGCATATCACTATTGGATGCATTGATGTTGGTGCATCCGTAGTTGGAAAGGAAAATATGTAAAAGGAATTTTAGAATCATTTAATAATATAAGGCACCCTAGTTAGGTTTGAAGTATATGTTTTCATTTTACACAAGTCATGCGATAAGTGTCAATTGTTCTGGTGAAATATAAATTTCCCCCCTTTCTTACTCTAGGGGTTTAATGCTGCACATTGATTTCAAGGTACTCGTCTGGTTTTTTTTTTTTTGGGTTTATCTACTAACGTCTCACTGTATCTCAATGCCAAGGTCAATGATTGGCTAGAGAGACTGGTTGATGAGAAAGGCGATGATTTGTACAGAATGAAAGGTGTTATATCTGTAAATGAGTCTACTGGGCGTTATGTTCTCCAGGTTATATATCCATTACCTTGCCTCTGTTATTTTTCTTCTTCATTACAGTGGGACTTAAAGGCAATCAAAATTAATGGGAATGTGCAAACACCCCTCCAACTATAGGTCATTTGGGTACAGGCCTTTGTTTCAGCTGTATTTTTCTATTTAAACTCGTTGTGTTGTTTAATTGCAGAAAATTCCATTAGAATTTTACCGGTTCATAACTTTCTGGATAGAATCTCATAGAACATGCCAGAATAGTTATATTTTGAAACTTTTTGTCGGAAATCATATAATGGAATCTGACAATGTTCACTTGAATCACACATCAAATTAGTTGATGATTCGAATTAAGAAAACTGATGTTCAAGGGCCTTCTAAAATTCTATAGTTGGAGAGGGTACCTGCTCATTTTTGCTTGGCTTGTTTGTCCGAATGCGTATTTCTCTTACAGTACTGACAGCTTGTACTCTCTCTCTCTCTCTCTCTTGATTTCTAGGGTGTGCACTCCATGTTGGATGGATGCCCTGGGAAACCATGGGGTCCTAATGAGAAAAGGATCAACAAGCTGGTATTTATTGGAAGGAATTTGGATGAAGCTGCTTTGAGAAAAGCTTTCAAGGGCTGCTTAATTTGACTTGGCAAAAGAACAAGATAATCGCTCATACCTCACCTTTTCAAGCTCCTTTCAATTGCAGTAGTTCAACGAACCAGAAAAAAGTGCCTTCGGTATGTAGTTCAGCGAAGTTCTTATACCACTTTGAATCAATGAAGAGGAGAACAAATTTATCAACTCGCAATTTCCTTAGAGATGTGTGCATGGAACAGAATGGTGAGGTATGTTGATATAGTATGTGAAGCTTTTGGTGCTGAAAAATCATGTAATTATGCAACCGAAATATGTTTCTTCAGTTGGGGCTGAGTCTAAAATGTTTCGTAAATTGCCTACTACAAAAGCCTTAAACAATTTGAAGATTTGTTGATTATTAGAAGCCTTACACCTATTCTACTATACAAAGTTCTTGTGTTACTGAAGATTGCCAGGCGTCTTGTCTTTTTGTTTCTTGTGGTAATAGAAGATCACCATTGCTTTGTTAATCATATTAGTCTTGAATTAACTATTGCTTTTTTGAATATTTTAGTTCAAATTAATCTGTGAGCTCAAGTAAATGTTCAAGTACTTGATTGATGCATGGTGTTTTACTTGTGTAACCACTTTCCTATTGGTTTTGTCAAGTAATGTACTTATCATCTCTTCTCTATGTGCTAGATTAATCGCCTAATTTTATGTTAATAATATTCAATTATCATCAGATATTAATATTTTGTTTTTTTTAAATTTTTTTTTTTCTAATGTTGCTTAGGCCATGCTTGGTCTTGAGGGGTGTATTTCTCTTTGATAGTATGCAAGTTGAGTAATTCTGCTAGAAGCACTACTGAAGTGACCCGGAGCAGTTTCTAAATAAAATTAGAAGCTCCAAAGTGGACTTCTAAATATAGCTAAACGTTGATTTTTTTTAAACAATTTCTTATCTCTATGATGAAGGTTGATAATACTTCTCTTTGGAGGTGTGTGTAAGCAAGGATTTAGAACGAACCACATTAAAATTATGCTAAATGGAGTATCACTTTGATGCGTGCTACTAGTTGATATCGGTTCTGAGCCACGACGAAAGTCAGGAAACTATATAGGTTTTTGGTTGTTACAGTTGCAGCTAAACTATAAGGCCCTGTTTGGTTCATGGGATAAGCGGGGATAATTTTTGCCGGAATAAAATATTCCGGTCAAACCTTACTATTTTCGGTTATCCTAAAATAGCAAGGAATTTGCTATTCCACNTTATAATTTGTAATCTCAAAATTAAAGTTTATAATTTTAAATTCTAAATTTTAAATTTTAAATTTAAATTTTGATATTTTAAATTTTTAAAATTAAAATTTTATATTTTATATTTTTTAAATTTAAATTTGAACTTAAATTTAAAGTTTGAAATTTAAAATTCAAAATTTTGAATTTAAAATTTGAGATTTTAAATTTTAAATTTTAATTTTAAAATTTAAATTTTCAAAGTTAAAATTTTAAAATTAAAAATTTAAAAATTCAAATTCAAATATAATAAGATGGTAATATCATTATTTTTTATTTATAAAAGTCTACTATCTTTCTTATTCCATCTTATCTAACCAAACGCTATTTTTTTTATTCTTAAGAATAACCTAATTTTCATCCAAACGCAAAATTGATCTAATCTCCGCTTATACCTCAATTTATACCTATCCCTGGAATAATCATTTTTTGGTTATCCTCGAACCAAACGATACGGTCTTTAGCACGAGTGATGGCTAGGTGTGTGAAGAATTTGGATTCAGGTAGGTTTCTTAGAGGATTGAACTCCCAAAATTTGTACATATTGGTCGCATTTAAGATATTGGTTGCATTTAAGGTTAATTAACTACATCTGAGTCTAAAACATGCCTCCAAGTTCGATTTGTGGAGTAAATGATGTTTTTGAATTCTTAAGCTAGAATGACTTCGCATACTCTCCAAAACTGCACTTGTAACTAAAAAGGCTTCAGTTATGTTTAGTCTGCTCGAAGCTTCTGGAGAGGTGTTTTTGAGTAAAGTTGTTTGAGAAAACATTATTAATTTTTATTTTTACTCATGTTTAATTATAATTTTTTCGACAATTTCTGACAACAAGAGAAGTGAAGAAAATCCAAACAAATACTTCCGTTAGTAAGGTTTGTAAGCTCAATTAATTTCCTCCGCTGCAACAAAAGTTTAGATTTGTTTTTTAAGAGATAGGTAGCATGCCAACCGCTTGAACGTTTGTTGTTTGAATGTTTTGTCTATTTGATTCTTGAAATAGAGAAAATTTTGCAGACTAAGGCTAAACAGACATTTAAGCTATCAAGTAACAAAACATGGCACGTATGTGATAGCAATCATCTCGACTAACTAAATTCTTTAGGAATCCTTGTACGCCATTATCGCAAGGAGATCCCATAAATGACTTCTCAACTCCTTGCCAATTTGCCATCATGATTATTGTAAAATAATTTCACTCCGAAAAAAATGATTATTGTACAATATTAGCGCACTCTTATGTGGTACATTTACTTTTGGGACGTAGTGTATAAGTAAATACACCATATGAATATAGTAAAGGGGGAAGTTAGGAGGCATGGCTTGCATTTTTCAACTTCCTAAGGGATAAATAGAATCAGAGAGGCCAAAGCAAAAAGAGTGTGGATTTGGAGTCTCTTCTCCCCATGTTTGGTGGCAAACATGTGATATTCCCTCACCCAAACCGTGTTTAAATGGTAAAATGAATGAATATAGAATTCATATTAACATAAATTAGTCCAATTGATTAGAAATCCTATGAATTAGTTAATTGGTTAGACTATAGTTCTTATTTCTTGGCATAATTTACCATCAATCAAGCTAACAAGATTAGTTGCAATTGCCGTTTTTCATGCGTAGATCATCATTCATGGTCCCCACATTAATGTTAAACTTCTTTCGAAATCACAATTCTATCATAGAATGCTTTCGTTTTAACACAAAACTCTAGCCTTCCAAGTCTTAGGGGTAAAATTCAACTGCTATTTGCTTAGAATATAACTGCTGTACTGTTTCATTATATTTTGGTTTCAGCTGCATCCATCAGATACTCGAGAAATTAAATACTCAAATCACATATACCATTGTAAGCAACTATCGAATATTTGCATTACTTATCGAAAAATTGCCTAATAAATAGTTTGGAGGAAATATTGGAGGAATTTTGTGCATAGAATCTTTTTCCATAATACTGTTGATACCTTTCCCTTGTAATTGTACTTCAATTAATAACAAAATAAGAGTATATAATTGCATAACTCGTTGGTATCTTGCACTGAAGGTCTTTTTGTATGAAGGTAGCTTGATGGCACTCCAGTGATTATTTAGCGAAGTTTAGGTATTTGAAAACTTATTTTTCGGAAGAGTAATGATGAGGGATTAGGAGAAGGAAAGAAGATATTAGGAAGTTTGTTGGGGGCTAAACGGAGCACAATAGATTATCATTTCAACCTACTCTCCGCAACAGCTTCTCTACACGAAAAAAAAGAGATTGGGGGATAGCCTTACTTTGAACTCCGAACCTTTCGATCACTTCAGACCAATAAAAGAAACCAAGCAGCAAAGGAAAGCTCAACATCATCAACACTGTTATGTCCCTCTAAACATTCCTCTCCTTTTCCTCCTATTGAGTTACCTCCTTGTATTACCCTTTTCCTTTCCTTTTCTTTAAATTCTCGATGTTGTCTTCTAATTTTGCGACAACAAAGTTCTCTTAGGGACCTTTTCTTTTCTTGTAGCTTTTCTAAGTTCATCGGCCTCCTCTTTCGATATTGATGTTTAGATTTAGCTTTGCATGACAAACATGGAGGGTGGAATTCTATAAAAACAGCAAAAATGTTCGACGAGAATGGCTACACCGATCCCTCTCATGATCCTAACCTCGTTCCAAATTCTTCATTTCATAGCTCCTCTCAAGAACCCCTACCTGATAACGGCCTAGGCGGCGTAAAAGAATGCACTAAGGTCCCCTTCTTTCCGATCGAAGAGTTCTCGAGCCAAAACCATTATCCGTCGTTAGAGGGGACGTCGATAGCCGCGGGGCTCGATCACCTCGAGAATCAACTTGGCTTTGATATAGAGCAAGAGCTTCATAGTCACATCATCCACGGCACGCCTTCGATGGAAAGTGCTACTTGGGAGCCAGCCATGCAAGACATCCAAGATCCGGCTATCTACCTCCAGCAGAACTACGAAAATCAACTGCCTATTCCTGTGGAACAAAATATCCAAAGCAGTGATGGTCTCCTCTATCCAAATTCATACGCGGTCACGACCGACCTTCTAAGCTTCATGAAACTTCCAAGGTGCACTACCAATCCGGATTATCCTCCGATGAGCGGCTTTCCGTTCGAGGCATACAACGAGCTTTCAGGAGCAACAATTCAAGACGGTGGTGCGTCGATGCTTTATGATCCGGCACTTCATTCGGTGGTCTGCCCTACTACTCGATCTCACCTGTTAAAGGATCTTCTCCATTCATTGCCACAAAATTACGGGATGCTCTACGGTGATGAGGGGGATGCCGTGATCGGAGTTGGAGAAGGAATCGGAGGGAATATTTTCCAACCAATCGACGGGAGGAAAATTAGTAGTGCGATACTAGATTGTAGGAGGGAGATTGGAGGACTGGCTAAGGTGGACGGGAAACAAAACTTCGCGGCCGAGAAGCAGAGAAGAGAGCAGTTGAATGAAAAGTATGCAGCTTTGAAATCATTAGTCCCGAACCCCACAAAGGTACTGCTGTATATCATTTTGCAATTATTATCTATCTACTCAAACTTACATCTTTGTGCATTGGTATAAATTGCTTGCATATTGCTCGAGTTGCGACAAATCTTCGTATATTATATTTCCATAATTAACCTTAGTTTTCATTAGAATTAAATAGTTTTGTGTAATTAATTACTTACCCTTCTAAATTGATATGTCAAACCTTTAAAACGCAACATTTTGTATCTGGATATAGCACCCATATCAGCATTCTCAGAAAAAGTCTCATTGACTTGAAGCAAGAAAACCATTTCTTTTCTTTATAGCTTGTTATATAGTGGAGGTTAAAGCATGAGTTTCTTTAATTTATAGCTTCTTAATGTGGACTAGCTGTATATACAATTTGGAGCTAGACCTCCTTAATTAGACTTGTCTCTCTCTCTCTCTCTCTCTCTCTCTATCCCTCTCTCTCTCATCCATAAATGGATTGATGCTTTATCACAAGCTTTTTTGCAATGTAAAAGAGGACAATGTTGTGATACTATTCTTTCATAGTACGAATTCAATATCCGTGATAAATTAGTGTCTCTTGCTGTCAATGTTGTCAATTATTGCTCCCTTTGATAGAAACCCTTGTTTTCAATTTACACATGGCAACTGATATTACTAAAGCAGTTTTCTACTATTGAAAGAGCACAATGGTTCAAAACATGACTAGATACCATGTATGTTCTCACAATAGCATATATTGCTTTCGCAATATCAGTTCCCTTTACGCAATCTTGAGAAAGAAAATTCTCTTAATCTATATACTCATAAGGAGTTAAGAAGACAATTGGTGCTTCCAAATCACAATTTTTTTTTTTTTTTGCGATCACTAATGTTCTCGGTACAAATGTATTCTAATCCCTTGCAATTCTGTCTCATAATCAAGTCTGATAGAGCATCCATTGTGGGAGACGCAATTGAATACATCAACGAGCTAAATCGAACAATCAAGGAATTAAAGATCCTCGTAGAGCAAAAGAGACATGGAAATGAGAGGAGAAAGATGCTGAAGATGGTTAATGACGTGAATAGTGGCGACATGGAGAGCTCATCAATGAGCCCTTTTAGGGGGGATCAAGATAATCCACTAAATGGAGCCTTGAGGAGCTCGTGGATACAAAGGAGATCCAAGGATTGTTTCGTAGATGTTCGTATCATCGATGACGAAGTGAACATTAAGATCACTCGGAAAAATAAGGCCAATTGCTTGTTGTATGTCGCAAAGGTCCTAGATGAGCTCCAACTCGAGCTAATCCATAGTACCGGTGCGACCATCGGGGACCACAACATCTTCATGTTCAACACAAAGGTCCTTTTTAATTTCTCATTTCCACACAGCATATATTATGATATTTATGCATTTTTATAGCATTGTTTGTAAGGTAACAAATTTTTTTTTTTAATCGGTACTCTGTAGATATTCGAAGGCTCGTCAGTGTATGCGGGTGCAGTAGCTAAGAAGATTATTGAAGCTATGGAGAAACAATATCCAACCATAACATTTCCGACTAGCTTTTAAGGCCTTTTACGCGGTGCTTAGAGAAGGCCCTAATTGCTCTGATTCTAGTTAGATGAGACGTTTAAAGGCGTGTTACACGTGAGATATAACCATCTCCAGTAGCACTCAATCGATATCATATCGTCCTTGTTATCACATACTATTAGCTATTATCATACTAAACAATTTTATTTCCTTGCCTTTAAGATTGCTAACAAATATGCGTGTATTCTCATATACTTTCTAAAAGTAACAGTGAACAAGTTGAAAGATTACTACATGCACATGTGGAATGGGGTCATGTTTCTTGCTTCCCAATCAGTTTGGTTATGAGGACTTTGTCACAGTGAGAAGCAAAATAAATTAAATTGGATAAGACAAAGAGCATAAAACAATGCAATTCTATCGAAAAATCCAATAATACATTATAAGAAATTTGATTATATATTATGCAGAATCATCCGTAAGCGAAATCAAAAGAGAAGTGAAGGGTGCAACTAGCAAAATAGAGTTAAAAACTCAATCGCATGCTAATTGTTGAATAGAGATTGATATCGAATATTATGTTTCAAATGAAACAAGTGAAACAGGTGAAACTGTGACCCATTTTTGTTGCAATATTTTGATAGGAAAATGGAAAACAAAATAAATTTTGATTCCAAAAAGTATTTCCTTCTATCTATCCCCGGTTCTAAATGCTTATAAATTCTAGTCCTAAATTTGGAGCCACAGAGGAAAATGGTGCTCCCCAATAATTGGGCCTAGCGCCAAAGAAAGGAGAACATGGAGGGCCCATTGAAGAACCACGCGACGCGCCCGACCCAAACAAGACGGTTCAATCTAACCGGCCCTAGGCCGGACGAACCCGGTTCGTTTATCTGAAAAAACCCGGTTCAAGCGACACCCGTCGAAGTCGGGTCAAGTACGAATCCGAGTCGACTCCACCACGACCAGATTCCTCCACCGACACCGCCCGCCGCGAGAAACTGTTGCACGAACCGTCCCTATAGACCGGGATCATTGACAATTTCAACCTAGCCCACAAATCCACCCTCTCTCTCAAAAAAGTGGTCCTTAAAATTTTGATGCGATAAGCAAGATGTCCAGGATCGTTCTAATCTTATTGTAGAATATATAATATTTATTATTTAAAAAATGTTATCCCAGTATTACTATTAGGACAAGTGCTATTTTAAAATATTGCTTTAAAAAATTTTTCTAGTAGAAAAATAAAAAAAATATTAAAGTAAAAAATTCTATCTAATAACGGCACATAATTTTATTTCCAGTTTTGAGTATAGTAAAAGCTAATTTTTTTTTTATGCATCAAATATCTTATAAAAATTTAGAGTTTTTATCTTTTCGGAGACCCTGGTGTATAGGCCTCGGTCCGTGGAATAATTCACCGTTGCAACAGCACCGGAGACTGGTTTTCCTTGGGCCCGGTCGGGAATGAAGGAAACGAACCGTTGCCGGTTCGCGCACCGTATCCTCGATAAGCTGATTCCCCTCCGACCCCTCTCGTAGAAAAAAGGGAGGAGAGAGAGAGAGAGAGAGAGGGGGGTATCCGAATCTGGTCACCGTCTTTCTTCGTTTTTATTTTTCTTAGTTTTATTTTATATTTTTTTTATTATTATTGTTGAGCGCTGCGAGGGAAATGAAATAAACGAGAAAAATAAAGTTAAGACAACGTTGGAGCGAATCTGAGAAAAATATCACCACCTTCGATCGGAGGCGATTTGGAGACCGGAGCTTCGGAGCGGCGGAGGAGGCGGCGGCGGCGGCGCCGGAGGAGGAGGAGGAGGCGGCGGCGGCGACCTTTGGAGGAACCCTAGGGGAGAGGGCGTGGTGTGGGAGCAGGAAGAGGGATGAGATCTTCTTCGATGTGAATGGAAACCCTAGGCGCCGAGGGTTTCAACGCGATCGGATCCGGAGGAGGATCTCATAAGCGGCGCTGCGCGGCGGTGATCGCCTTCTCCGGGGGGTGATCGGAGGGCCTCCGCCGCGGCGAGGAGGGGAGGGGAGGGTGGGTGGGGGGTTGCAGAGATGGGGACGCATGAGGGAGGAGGGGATGGAGGAGGGATCGTGGATTGCTCGGTGGGGACGATCGTGTGGGTGCGGCGGAGGAACGGGTCGTGGTGGCCTGGGAGGATACTCGGCCCGGAGGAGCTCTCGGCGTCTCACCTCATGTCGCCGAGATCGGGGACCCCGGTCAAGCTCCTCGGTAGGGAGGACGCCAGCGTGTGAGATTCTTTTGGCCCCCTTTTTCATTATTTTTTTTGTTTTTACATCTTACTGTTATTAGGGTTTCTGAGCTCTTTTCTGGTGCTTGCTAGGGTCTGGATGTGTAGAAGAAGTGATAATATTCAGATATGTTTTCTCATGAATGTTGCTAGTTATATTTCATCTAGAACCTGATGGCTTTTTCTTCTTTTTTTTTGCCTTCTTCTCTACCGCTTCTTGTTGGAGCTTCTTTTTGTTTGAAATGAACATATTGTACAACTAATAATATGATGTTTAAGTAAAGAGCTGTTCCCCTGGTCAGAGAGGCTTCTCTACTCCCTGTGAGTGGTGGAATTTGATCATGGTGGTAGTTTATTGAGTCATGGAATTTGTTTTATGCTGGAGCTTTTGAATCACAGAAACTTACAACTGTTGGGTGTGCATGCTGACTTTCTTTTTTTCTTTTTTCACATTTAGCTTTTCTGATAGTTCATACGAGATCTAATGAAAGTAGTGATAAAGCATCTTACTGCTATCTTGTACTCGCTGCCCATTCTCTTGAAGCTGAGAGTTACTTTGCGTATAGATTTTACTTTATGCCACTGCCTTATGCATAATGTGTAGTTGGATCCAAAAATCATGAGAGAATATTTTGTATGAATTAAAAAAGATACAATATATCATATAAAGAATGTATTTTACATGCATATGTATGCTTTAACATATTCCTGTGATATGTTCATTTTCATGGCCTTAAATGATATGGTGACTATTGTATTTAAAACCAACATAACTTGAAAACAAATAAGTATGCTTGACTCTATTGACAAAGTTTCCTTTTATATACCGAATTATATATGAATAATATCTCCAAATTCACTTAATGAAATGCAGTTTTCCTACCTTTTGGTGAATGATATGGAGGTAGATTTCTAGATTTACTAACCCAGTTTATGAGCTATGTACGGGGATCTTTGTGTGGAGCCCAATGGATAAATTTGGCTGGAGAAGCGGTCTCAACCTTTTTTTAAAATCTTTTTTAATCTTCAATTTAGCTTGTTGCTTTTTTTAAAATCCTTCTTGGTTCAAAGAAATATGATCAACTTTGAATTTACAGAGTGCGGTATATTTTAAGAATGGCGTATATTTTTGCAAGATATTTTTGAATAAATGCTTATAAATTTATGCATAGGTGAGATATTTTTGGATAAATGCTTATAAATTTATGCAAATTTCACCTATGCCCTTTTCTTATTTGGTAGTTACTCATATTTGTTCAGGGATTTGACAAAACCATTTTTCCGCCTTATTTCTCCTGTCGAATGCATGAGTTGTTTTAGTGACAAATTTAACCAATAGCATGATGGGAAGAAAAAAAGATCTAACACCATCCTAACTGTTATATTGAGGTTGGCCTCCTGGGTCTGGCTGCAGTTGAGATGAACTCATAACTGGCCATACTGTGTGTGCTAATATTGTGCAGTTATTTTTTTTGAGAAAAAATATTGTGCAGTTATTAATCTTCTCTTTCGCCTAGGTAACATAGAGCTAGCTTGAGTGCTTGTAGATCATTCTTTCAATTGGTCCAGAAAGAAGTTACATCTATAGGATTCTAAAATAAGCAGCAAAATTGTGTCCTTCGTTAAGTTCACATTTCTGTCGTCTCTTATGCAGGGACTGGTACAATCTAGAGAAATCCAAACGTGTAAAGGCATTCAGATGCGGTGAGTTTGATGCTTGTATTGAGAGGGCTGAGGCTGCCCAAGGTGCTCCTATAAAGAAAAGAGAGAAATATGCACGTAGAGAAGATGCTATTCTCCATGCTCTTGAACTTGAGAGAAAACAGCTTGAGCAGAAGCATCAGAAACAAGGTGCCACTTCTAATGGCGGTGCCAATAAGCCTTCTGGTGCTTTTAGAAAGGAGCTTTATAACTCATCTTCTTCAGAAATGTACTTGAAAAATGAGGAGCCTGGGATACACGCTAAAATTTCTGGATATAAATCTCAGATGCTTCCCAAAAAAGCAGCCTGGTCTCAAGAGGATGAATACAAAAGCAGAAGTAATAAGCAATTCAGATGGGAAGAAGATACAACAGAAACCATTCCTAGGATGAGAGGGCTTCAGGATTTTGGTCTACGAATTGCTCCTAAGAGAAAGCTGTCCCCATCTGTTGCTTGGGAGATGTCACAGAACCACGCCTATGATCATGTTGATGATTTTCTTCATACTGGTGGTGAGAAAAATGCATTGGTTGCTAAAAAGAAGCGATCACAGAACAGTGCATTTGAGGAGTCTAGTGTTAAAAAACGTGATAGGCGTCGACCACTTGTTCAGGTTTTACAAAGTAGTTCAAAACTGCCAGCTCATCATTCTTTGCATGTGGATCGCGATGGTAGTGCTGTCTCTGTTCAAGGAGAAAGAGAAATGGGGAGTGCAATCTGTCGGGCGAAAAGAAGTCATTGCATATATTTACCTGCTGATTCACAAGATTTTATGGATAATGATGGATTTCCTTCAGACCTGTTGCCTACTGCAGGAGATGATTTTGGTTTGGAAAGTTGCTTTGAGTATCCTGGTGTGGCAGAAGATTATACATCTTCGGGCTTAAAGAATGAGTCTGATTCTTTAGGAAGGGAGTGCTCAGAAACTGACACGGATGAGGAGAGAGAGCTTTTCATAGGTATTGGGCTTGAAATTATTTTCCCCCCTATGTTATCTGGCTTCTTTATTGCAAGTCGATGCTTAATATTATATTGTATATTCTTCTATACCAGTTTCCCTATCTATCTGGATCCTATATCTTCAGCTTCTCTATCTATCTGGAGGTTGAGATTATTGGTATTTCCTTTTGCATCTTTGCAAGTCACCACGTTGCATGTGCTGTGGACAAGTTATTTCATGTATTAGAAAAAAGGGAAAGCTCTTTTTTCTTACTATTCCTGCATACTTAGATGCCATACGCAGCTTATTATAATGTTTGCTCTGTTGCTTCCGTGATGGTAAGACTTATTGATATCACCCTAATTCTTTTGCTGCTGCTAAAAATTGAAATGCTTGTTTGCTTGGCTATCATATGTTATCTCCTTTCAGTTTGTTAACAAGCAATAAAGTGCTAAAATGTTTGACAACACATCTAGCTTTATGATTGTTTACTGAACAAATCCTTCAATTTTTCTTTTTGGTTTCTGAGCTTGCATGATATCTTGGTTAGGAATATCCTTTAGCACCCCGTGTGCAAGGCCACAGAGCCGAGATGTTATTGCCTGTGTAGCAGTTAATCAATTTTATTTTCCCTGAGCTAGTCATTGCAGTGCATCATGACTATGCTGAGTGCCACAAATTTTTATTTTGATATATGACCAGTTGATGCAAGCTGACTTTTTAGTACTTTGAAATCATGTCTTGATACTATCACATGCTAATGTGAAGTTTATTTTCATATGTGGTGTATTTACATGTTTTCTGTTAATGTTTTGTTGGTATATATTCCTCTTGGCTTTCGATTTTCTTATTATTGCTTCGCGATGTCTTAAATGCACTAATCTGAAATTCTCCAGGATTACTTTATGTAGAATGCTGTTGTTTATGGGAATGCCATTATTTAAGGTTAAGGAATTTTGATATTCCCTATCGTGTATATAATGTGGCCCTATACTTTACGCTTGATTTGCACTATGTCGTCTTACATTCTTTGCAATTGGCTTTTTAATACATTTTTATGAGTATTTGATTAGAGCAGTCCTTTTCTTATGGAAGTTCTATGTAGTGTTGATTGTCTGATATGTTTGCAGATACAAATCAGACATTAGCACCAGAACTGAACGTGTGTGGTCCTTCCGCATCTAAATTTTCAGAAGACTTCAGAGATATGGACAATAATGAAATGATGCCTCTGTCTAATTATGTTCCCCAATTGAACTCTAATGAGGACCTTGTGGATGGTTCGGCTGATGCTGGGGTCTCAAAATGGCATATGAAAGGTAAACGCAACAACCGTAATGTGTCTAAGAGGTCTATGGATTTGACAGATGGAAAGATGAGTTCAGATAACTATAATGATGGCTCTATTAGGGATTCTATGTATCAAAGCAGGGGAAGAACTTTTAAATCGGAAAGAATTTACCAAGTGAAAGAGGAGTTTCTCTATGATTATGATGAGTCTGATTTGATTGAAAACCATTCTCATATGATCCCCCTATCAGACTATGAAGTGGAAGGGACGTCTCATGTTGGTCGAAAACCGATATTGATAGATGTTGATCTAAAGGTGCAAGCAAGCTATCAAGGCGAGCATGTTCCTCTGGTTTCTCTAATGAGCAGATTGAATGGCAAAGCAATTGTTGGACATCCTGTTCAAATCGAGATACTCGAAGATGGTTCCACTGCTCAACTTCTTATGGCTAATAATGTCAGCCTTGATGAAAGTACCGCACCACGGCCTTTTTGGAGGACAGGCCGAAGAACTGCCATGCAAAGAGTCCCCCGTTCTAATCCCATAACATCTACTTTAGAGGGCGATTATGATAATGATGACGAGAAGGCTCTTCTATATTCTGATTGGGAAATCAAGGCTCCTCATTTAAAGAAGCATTCCATCCATAATCATAAGGCCCAGTTGGCAAAGAGGAGTATCACGCGTGCTAATCGACCATCATCAGTGAAGTTTCAGAAGAAGCTTTTTAAAAGAACTAACTTGTCGAGCCAGAAGATTAGAACTCTCTCTTCAATTGCTATTGAAAAGAAGCTTGGGGGTGAGACGGGGGATGTTTTGGGTAGCTTGATCAAACCAGAGGGAGCAGCTCCCTTGGTCACATGTGTACCTGTGAAGGTGGTGTTCAGTAGGATTCTGGAAGCAGTCGGGAGGTCCCCAATTGCTGTATCTCACCGCTTAAAAATGGCTAGCCCGGCAGTAAGAGATAATACATCATAGGTACCAGCTTTATTAGCTTTAAGAGATACATCAAACAGACTGCCAAAAAAATGGAACATTTTGGCTTATTATAGCTAAAGTGACGAATTGATCTCCTTGGTTGCTTCAGTAAGTGATTCTGATCAACCGATTGCTTTGGTAAATGAGGACCTGATTGGTCAGTGTAAAATATATCATGGTGATTTACGTCAATGTCGCGGAGATTGACATCTTGCTGTTGATCCCTTTGAGAGAAGGGAGCAAACTCTCCAAGGAGCAATCAGGTATTCGCCGTTTGGGTTGGCTGACTCTTGTAAAGTGTACTAACTGCAGCTTTCATTATATTTAGTTGTTTAAGCCTTTCCGCAAATTACATACCTTTTCAAAAATCATGTAAAAGAGTTTATTTACATTGGGATACATCAGTTATTTATTATCAGGGGCTCTGTCCTTCAGTAGTTACAGTGTGTGCTGAGAAGCATATTTGAAGAACCGGAAATAGTATATGTGAAGCATAAACATCAGATGATGCGAAAGCTGTAACTTAAATGCATCTGGAATCTTCATCTCCGAATAATCTCAGCGAACAGAGTTAGCATATCTGAGTTAGCATATCTGATTACCTGCTTGTTGTAATCCAGGATTAGTTCTCATATATGAACTTGTATTCTCTTGTTTGTAGTGTATTGCAAAGCAATGGAAATAGCCTTGAATGCCTTTCGTTTTTTCCGAAAATATTGTCTTTTTTTTTGCTTTTCTGTTTTTTTGCCCTTTCTTATGTTACTTTGTGAGACTGCAGGAGAGCAAACTTGATGCCTATTGGAGTGATTTAGATTTTACGTGAGGTTTATGTCTTTAATTTGCAGCATTTATTGTTGTTGGTTGCAAGGTCCGGTTTATATGTATGCTCCAGGAGTTTATGTCATCTAAAACATTTGCACTTTTATACCATTCTGGTTTTGTTGTTGATTTGTTCCGATGACAAATGTGAGCACGCAGAATCATGTGGTATTTGGGTCGGATCCAGGAGAGAGGGTTATTTGGGTTTGCTTTCCTGCAATCCGTGTATGTTCTATTATGTGGCGTAGATCTTAAATTTCTTCATCGAGAAATTTAAAAATAAAAGTGGTAAATGAATGTAAGTGATTTGTACTCGAGAATGGGTGAAACAAGAAAGCTGTGCTCAGATTAAAAACGAATAAAAGTAGTCTGCAAAGTGCCATTAACTACAATTTACCATCGCGCCCTTCCTCCTTCCTACTCCCATGACCGACCAAATCTTATTCGCAGATATTATAGTTGAGGATAAAAATACTTCGGCTTAGTTTGGTATTGAGATCTATCTAACGCTATTGGATAAAATTGAATTGTAAAAAAAACATATAAAGATATACTTCTGCGTTCTTTGATGGGACCGCAGAAAATATATCGTGCTCATCGCGATATTCGGAATGCAATATTACGTACAGAAACAAATAGAATATTTTTACGTAACGCAATCTTCCTGCAATCCCGGAGAGAAGCCCAACCCCTCTACGACCTCACCGACTCCACCGTCCTCTACCTCTTCGACGCCTCCTCCCACGGCGTCGACGAGATCGCCCTCTCTCCTACGAAGACGAAGAGTTTCCCCGGTAGTGAAAACCCTAACCTCAAATTGGTCGCCTCCTGCAACGGATTCCTCTGCTTCCGAGAATCCGCCTCGAATTCTAACTACTACGTCACCAATCCGATCACGAAAGATTGGGTTTTTGTGCCCAGATCCGACAACTCGGAAATGGGTGTTCTCTGCGGATTCTACCTGCATCACCCCGCCGGAGATTATCGACTTCTTTTGACCATCGCCGGATTAGGGTTTGAAGTGTGTACCGTGGCGATCGATTCCGATTCATGGAGGCGGATTGGTTGGCCGGATTACAATGTTCCATCTTGTTCCATAGCTTGTCCCGTTTTGCTCCATGGTTGTTTGCACTGGATGGGATCAAAGTATGATGCCTTTACAAGCAGTACTACTAATGGGATTGTTGCTTTTGATACCCAACTCGAGGAATTCCGCCAAATTTCGCACCCCAATTCGACCCGGTCGATTAATCGAAACCATCTTTTGGAGATCGAAGGATCCCTTGGCCTCTGCCAAGTTAAGGAAGAATCAGTTATGGAGATTTGGGTGATGAAGGATTACGAGAGAGAGATTTGGATCAAACAGCACACTGTGTCAACTCTTCGTGTGGAAAGGCCGCGTCTTTTGAAAGAAAGGTATTTTCTTAGACCTGTGACTTCTACAAGTAGTGATGGAGAGATATGGCTTGGGTGGTTTAGTACTAATTCCTGGTATCCAGATTCTCTGATTCTCTGCAATTTCAAGAGGAACACATTGAAGAAAGTCGAGATACATAGTAGAATTCCTTTGGAGGTATTATAATATCTCTCCTGTGGCTTACTTAGATAGCCTCGCCTTCAACTGGAAACTGTAGTTATCTTTTCGGTTAAGGGTTTATATGCTTTGTAGGGTTGTGCCTTGTAAATTTTGTGCAAGGATTCGTATGAGTAATCAAACTTAGTAGATAGAACAAGTTATACAGCCTCTCTTTCAATCTATATTGGAGGTCAAAGATAGTTGTTTGTCTTCTGCTTCATGATTGGCTTGCTTAATCATATGGATGGTATTTTGGCAGCACCGTCACCATCACCACCTCCCTTCAGAGCTTTGTTTCATTATATTCCAAATGGCACATCCGTCGAACTGATTAAAGAGATGTTCCTCTTAGAATTTGACATCATGCCGCATTTTCTCTTCCAAAATTTTGATTGCTGCAAAGGAAGTTCATCTTTAATGGCGTGTATAAATTAAGGAGTGCTATCATATTGGTCTAGAGAACCAGCTCCTATTAAAACATCACACTTGATCATGATGGGATGAAATTAATGTTGGAGTGGTCTACACCACAATGGTTCACTGAGACAAAACAGAAGGTAGCTCCATTATTCAAACACCACAATCATGTAATGTTTTCATAGGCTGAGAAAGAGACAAACATCGATGCAATGTTCTTGAGTGTCAACTCATTGCCTCTGAAACTCATTGAAACTGCAGTACCTTTTTTTTTTTTTTTTCCTATCCATAATGTTAAAGGCACATTTACTTGACCCTATCTCTAGGATGCTTAAAACGGAAGGACTTTGTATATGAAAATTCACCCTTCTCTTGTTATCCTTTTTTCCTGTGTTTATAATAGATGAAAATGGCAGTAGACCTTGTGGTATTGCTAAAGCTAAAGCTCCTCGCTGCAAGTGACGGCGGCAGCAGCGGCCATTCTCCTCTTCATGTTGCCCTCTCATATTTCTTTTTACTTGAACTTCCTCTTGGTGTGTGAATGAGGGGTTCATATGCTGATATGGTGTTTATGATGTGGCTCTTCCTCTTTTGTCTACACTGTGTCCTACTTGCTGATGCATGTGATGGTTAGCGATGGCGAAGATCCCTAAAGGCTTTTCCACAAGCTGGCAATTGCCCGTGTAAAAGTATGCTATTTATTTTGCTACTCCATTTTGGAGCAACTTATTTGATTTTCACCAACTATCCAAAATATACCTTCTAAGCTACCCATTTACATTACTATCACCCATATTACTATCACCCATCTGTCTTGTACTTTCAAATCTAAGTATCAATAGAAAAAACTATTGCAACTCAGTATGTTGTATGAACTAAATAAAATATAGGACGACATTAAGTATTCATAAGCACATGGTATTGCAACTGGCTTGGTGATGGCACCCGCTGATGCCCTGTTCTCTTGTCCTTCGCGGCAAGATAGATTTGAGTTTGGTTCCCTCCCGACTCGTCAATGGCATGTGGGAGTTTGCTACCGAGGGATTGTTATCTACTCGGGCTTTAGCGGAGTTCAATAATCTCATGATTGATCTCTAATCAGTTCATTTTCAAAACTCAAAAGATCGAGTGATTTCGTGTTGGACTTCTAATGGAATATTCTTCTACAGCATCTGCATATAATTTTCAACCGGACCGAGGGTAAGGAAGGGGTGCCTTCGAAAGAAATTTCTTTAGGAAACTCCTTGTGGAATATTGTAACGGGGGCTTAGATGCTCTTTTTTAAACTAGTACTTGGAATACCTATCATCAGTTGCTTTTTAAGAAAAAAAATTGTTCAATGTAGGGCCTGAATAGATTACATCTTAGCTCTACTGCTCGGGAAAATAACTGGATACCGTTGAGATCCTGTCGCCTTCTTCTGTTGCTGCATTTATAGAGCCTTGGGTTGTAACCGTTGGTCGATAATGTCCAGGCCTATCTTCTGCAGTTAATCCTGCCACATTCAACCGAATTTCGTTTGAACCAAACTCGTGCCCTCCTGTTTTTGTCTGGTCCCCGCGATGGCAGGGCTGCTCTTTAACTGTCCTGACCTCATGTAAGTTTTGAATTAGATGATCAAATCATCTGGCCGTCGACTCCCCGATTTCTGAATCTAGTTCTTGGTTACTTAAGTTTGTCTGAGGTCGTAAAACACGGGCCGAGTTTTCCAGCCCTGATTTGTTTGTGGGCCGAAATATGCCGCTAACAGTACGTAGTAGTAAATTAAATTGTATATTCAAATAATGTTCTATTATCTCTTCAATTATTTTCTTCTACATACAAAGGAACCAAGGGTCTTAAGTTTCTATGAAATTTAGGACCGACACAAATTTCAAACTTTCTCAGCTGAGAGAGGAGGTAGCTTTATCATCCAAAGACAGGAGTCTTGTACTCATTCATCTGCAATTATAGGCCCCCACTCGGTGGCTTTTCTGGTAGAAAAAGACATATTAATGCTGTGTTTCTTCAGACTCAGTTTGTCTTTACTCTCATTTGATTGCCTTCGATAATTCAAATATGCGTCCGAAATTTCAATGAAGATGCAATACTTCAATTTTTTTTTTCTACCAATAATTCAAATATGCAATTTAGCTTGCTCCTATATCTATGATCCTTAAATGGAAGGACATTGTGCATGAAATAAACTCTCTTCTTGTATCCTTTTCCTGAGTTCTCAACTGTAGGACATGGCAGTAGACTTTGTGGTGATGCTGAAGCTGAAGCTCCTCGCTGCAAGCAGCACCGTCGGCGGCCACTCTCATCTCCATGTTGCTCTCTTGTGGTTCTTCTTACTCAAGCTTCCTCTCGCCGTTCGAATGAGGGGTTCTTATGCCGATATGGTGTTTGCGATGAGGCTCTTCCTCTTTCGGCTAAACCGCGTGCTCTTTGCTGATGCCAGAGATGGCCGGAGATGGCGGAGAGCCCTCAGGCTTTTCCACGATCGAGCGATCGGCCGTGCAGGAACGAACATGCAATCCAATGAGGACAGTCTACATGCTTTCTCCATGCTAGCACTCTAGCTAGGAAGCTCCTTCATTTAAATATGGAATGGCTTAATACTTACATGAATGTTCGAGGGGGGGGGAAAAAAGGAGCCATATCCTTCACCTTCTTCTTCTTGTTTTTGTTTTTTAATGTATTTTCTTTTTCTGGTGAAATTGATGTAGGCTCTGACCTATTTTGTGATGACCTGCGATTGTGTGCGATTCGAAAGAGTTACAAATGCGCCTCGGCTTTTTCCTTCCCTGATTCTTTTCACATTGAATGAAGATTAAAATTAAGTCTACCGAGATATGTGTAGAATTGATTTTTCGACCCTGTGCTGCTTCATTCGGTTTTGTTTAGAGAGAGTACATGCTAATTACTTTGTCACTCCTCGGGAACAGATTTCAGTACCCTAATAAACTACGTCTACTTAGCTACACTGGCAAAAAATAACTCAATCATGTAATATCTAGACACTTGTTTTTAAATCGTGCTTGCTAAATTTGTTTTGGGTCCAACATTGATGAGAGCAATTCCTTTGCAAACCTAGTGCTCAGCGAACAATTGTGCAAACCACTTGATCTGAGTCCTCCATCTGAAGGGAGGAGTCCATTTCGACCGCTGGCTCGGCCGATCATTAGCTCACCGCAAATGGTCGACTGTAGAGATGATGAGCTCTGCATTTTGGATTGATGGTTCGGGTTTCCGTTGCGTGTTCTCAGGAAACCAGGATTCAACACTTATGATGCACTTATGTTTTTGGATCTATTAGCTTGAATTAGAGGGATATAATTTTACAATCCAATCATGGGCATGGGGGGGGAAAAGGCATGTAACCCGAGATTGAGGCGCATTGGCGGTGCTTGTCTTTCTTGTTCTTCGTTTTGTCCTCCTTGAAAGGAATCCTAGGGTGCACACTGTGCAGTTACTAATCTTGGAAACTATGAAGTATGCCGTGCACTATTAATATTAATATTACGTATTTAAGGATAAATATGGGCGAAGCATACATTTGTCCTTTGAAAAGCATTTGTAGGGAAATGGAACCCAGGTATGAATAACTTATTTATCTTTAATCATACGGTACATGTCGGAAAAAAAAAAAACCTCTAATGCCAAGGTGAATAACACTATGCTTTAAAAAAAAAAAAAGAAAAAAAAAGGAGGTTCTGAATGGCACTAAATTCCTAATTTTTCAGCTAATATCGGAAGATATTTTAAAAATAAACTAAAAATTACAAAACAATTAAAAAAATTCCAAAAAAAATGAGAAAAAGAAGTGGTGGGCCGGCCTGTAGTTTGGAATGGCCTAGTGCCCTAGTCCGAACCGGGATACGGCCTGAATATTGATCCTTGACCTGTGGGGCCAGTCGCGGCCCGACCCATATGAATGTTGTTAGGCCCATTAAGCGTTACCAATTGGGCCGGATTTTCATTGAATCCGTGGATCTACTGAATCTTCCGGTGAAGTATATGAGGACTCGTGCGGACGCGAGTCATGCCCTGCTGACCCAAAAGGCAACCGTCCAACTGGCCCGTGGTAAGTCGTATGCGTCACCATCCGCATAGTGGTCCCACCACGCACTTTTCTCGATCTCCCACGCTCTCTCTCTCTCTCTCTCTCTCTCTCTCTCTCTCTCTCTCCGTCCCGAGTTCACGAGACTCTTGTCTCTACTCTCCACACTCAGTACAGCAACGGTCATATCATATTATTATACTTCGCTTATAAAAGAAGTTTTTATTAATATCTCTCCTGAATAATGGCCTTAATAAATACCCGATCACCATCGACCCCATTACAATTCCCTCTTCTCCGCTCTCACCATCGACGAATAAGGGCTCCTCTTCTCCTCCCACTAGCTAGGGTTTTTCCCCAATCTCTCTTATCCCATCATCTCTTCTCTCCTCTTCCCAGGTGCCCCTCCTTCTCCTCCTCCCATATTTCCTCTCTCTTCTCGATCGCCGAATCCTCCACTCCTATCCAATCTCTTCTTCTTCTTCTTCTTCTTCTTCTTCTTCTTCTTCTCTCCCATCGTCGAAGGTCGGCTTTAGAATCCTCTAATGCGGGGTCTACGGAGGTTCTTGATGCGATTTTGCTGCGGTTGCAGGCGAAGGAGGTTGGCTTCGAGGATGGGCAATGGCGTGAGCGTCGCCACCGCCGATCCCACAGCGGGGAAGATGGTGTTCCAGCCGATTCTTGAAGAGGGGGTGTTCCGATTCGATTGCTCCGGGAACGATCGCGACGCGGCGTTTCCGAGCCTCTCGTTCGCGGATCCAAAGGCCAGGGACACGCCGATCCCGGTGCACAAGGCGCCCGAGTACGTACCCACATTCGAGTGCGTTTATGGACAACAGAAGGTGGAAATTAAGGTTCGTTCTCGTTTAGAGCCCGCATTCGATGTTCATTGCGAAATTTAATATTTGAAGATGTTGTTTCTTTTGAGTCGGAGTATTGTTAATATCTTGATTTCGACAGCTTCCTTCAGGGACGTCATTTTATGGGACTGGAGAAGTGAGTGGGCAGCTCGAGCGGACAGGGAAGCGTGTGCGTCTTTTTGCAAGATAGTTTTCTTTTTTCTTTCCTCTCGTTCTTTTTAATTTTCCCGATGTTGTAGATTGATCATTGTGATCTTAGGTTTTCACATGGAACACGGACGCCTGGGGTTTTGGACCTGGGACCACGTCTTTATACCAGTCTCATCCTTGGGTTCTTGCGCTTCTTCCTGATGGGAAGGCATTGGGGGTTCTAGCTGACACTACTCGCCGTTGTGAGGTCTAGTGCAATTTCTTTTCCTTTTTTCACATGGGTTTTTCTGCGATTTTAATGACCCTTAATTAATTCTTGGGATCTGATGTTGTTGATGCTTCTTCAACAGATTGATCTAAGGGAGGATTCTACTATAAGGTTGACTGCTGCGGCCCCATACCCTATCATTACATTTGGTCCCTTTGGGTCGCCCACGGAAGTCCTCGTGTCCCTCTCTCATGCAATTGGTTTTTCTCAGAACCCCAACTTCAATTGTCACTGTGTTGTCTTACAAATTGCTTTCTTTCGTATTATCATGTATAGGAAGTTCGTTCATTCGTTCTGCTTTTTACTTTCCTTGTTCACTATATTGACGGTGTACCTTTGCATGGAAACTTTGGTGTGGTTTGCTTTTATTTTTCTTCTTACACATGCTGCGTATTTGTTTTGAATCAACTATGCTCCTTACTAAACCAGA
Source organism: Ananas comosus (assembly GCF_001540865.1). NCBI lineage: Eukaryota > Viridiplantae > Streptophyta > Magnoliopsida > Poales > Bromeliaceae > Ananas > Ananas comosus. The sequence goes on along the minus strand of NC_033623.1, from coordinate 16,456,204 downwards.
TTGGTGACTTAATAGCTTGCTTATTCTTGTTTTAGTCTTGTATATTTGTGAAGTCAAACTAATAAATCCACAATAGTTAGAAAAATGAATTTGATTAAGCAAAATATAATTTAGAAACTGGAAAAAATGAATGAAAATTCTTTCCTGTAACAAATTAAAAATTGAACAAGAACAAGCTGTAATACGAAAAAAGGATGGTAGAATTCTCACTCTAAGATTTTCAAAATTGTCCAAACTAGAACACCAGCCCACAGTAAAGCAAAGGGAAAAGATGTCCGAACAACACTCAAGAATCATTCAAAACTTAGAATTGCCCTTAACATGGTCTCCAATACCTAGTTTATGGGGACGTTCAACAGACTCATTCAAAAATCACTTGTTGTGTTGTTGTTTCAGAAGTTCTAACATTTAGTCCTTACAACACAAAGTAACAGTATACAGAGATAAATTTTTACATGTTTGTTCAATTCTTCATTTATTCTGAAGATATGCAGATCTTAAATGTATGATTCACAGCTATTATTCTTTTTGCTGCCTTATTGTCGTTGACCTTTCATTTTCTTATGTCTTTTTTGCTCGACTTGATATAGGACTAAGTAAGCTGCAACACAAGTAAATTAGTGATGCTACTTAAACCTTTTCCTGTACAAATTGATTGAAATACTATAATTGCCCTCAAATTAGGAACCATTTTTATGCCTCCAAAGTGGTCTCTTGGCTATCATCAATGCCGTTGGAGCTATGATTCTGCTGACAAAGTTCTTAAGGTACTGCACTGTTCATTATGGAAGTTCAGTGATTTCCTCTTGAGGCGGACCTTTTAAGTTTTAGTTTCCCAACCTTCTGAAATTTACTCTAGAAAGGAAAAAGAGTGCCTGCATTCATCTCACAGTAGAGATTTATGATTGCCATGTATTTGGATATGGTGGTCCTTGGACATTCGAATAGCATAGTCTTACTCTGATATTGAACTAGAGAACCTACTCATTGTGGTTACATTTCGTTCTTTTCCTGGCACAGGTGGCTAGAACATTTCGTGAGAAAGGCATACCTTGTGATGTCATATGGATGGATATTGACTACATGGATGGTTTCCGATGTTTCACATTTGACCATGTATGATTCTTATTATTCTATTTTGTTTCCCATGTTGTGAGTAAAGTTTATTATGTGACAAATTTATCATGCTAAAGAATTGCATAATAGCTGAAGCGACCAGCAGATGCAGATAAAATTTGAAACGGGTTACATCCTTTCAACCATGTATATGAAATGCTTAAGCATAGACAATTTTGCGTATGACAAATACATGTTACCATCTCTTAGTTTGCCCACTCCCAATAATGTGGCAAGGTATCGTTATTTGTTTTTCTTTGTTCACTAATTACATTTCGCTGATGATTGGAACGATATTCATACTTCTTCTTGACTAAAAGTATGTTTGTATAATAGCTTCTGTAAGTTAGAAGTTTTAGATATCATTATTTAATGTATATCTTTCCTAGTAATTTCAGGTACTTGACTTGAATATTTCATGGTCTGCATATTGGGTTTACTTCTTAAATGTACAAAATATGCATAATCCTCCGTATTATTGTAGGAACGCTTCCCCAGTCCAAAGTCTATGGTGAATGATCTCCACAAAATTGGCTGCCAAGCAATTTGGATGCTTGACCCAGGCATCAAATATGAGGAGGGCTACTTTGTCTTTGATAGTGGATCTAAAAATGATGTCTGGATTCAGAAGGCAGATGGCAAACCTTTTGTCGGTAAAGTTTGTTAGTTCAAAGTATAAGAAGGATTAAAATTGAGGTCAGTTTCAATCTTTGACTGGTTTTTTAGGGGACGTTTGGCCGGGGCCTTGTGTTTTCCCTGATTTTACACAACAAAAGACACGTTCATGGTGGGCTGACTTAGTAAAAGACTTCATGTCCAACGGTGTTGATGGGATATGGAACGATATGAATGAGCCTGCAGTTTTTAGAGTAAGCCTTCTGGGACTTCACCTTGAATTCCATGCGTTGATGTTGAACTTTTTTTTACATTCATTTTTGTTGATTTGCAGACCATAACGAAAACAATGCCAGAGAGCAACATCCACAGAGGAGATGATGAACTTGGCGGTTGCCAAAATCATTCTCATTATCATAATGTAATTATCTATATATAGCATACATGTAATCTCGTCAAACTAAATTAGAATTTGGTTAAGTTTCAAATGAATAAAGAGCTATTTCAGGTATTGTGGCAATTTTGCTTATTCTGAAATTCTTTTATTACTTTTTACATACTGAAGTTTGGAATAATTCTCAACTTTTAGCTACATGCAGGTTTATGGCATGCTGATGGCACGATCAACTTATGAGGGAATGAAAATGGGTTGTCGGACTAAAAGACCTTTTGTTCTTACAAGAGCTGGGTTTATAGGAAGTCAGCGTTATGCTGCAACCTGGACTGGAGATAATTTGTCGAATTGGGAGCACCTCCATATGAGTATATCTATGGTTCTTCAATTGGTAAGTTTTTTTGTGTATGCTTAGTTGCTTACTAGTCTCTTTTGGGAACAAAGCATATTCTAGTCTATATGACATCCAATTTGCAGATGTTTACTTAAAAACATTAGCCAGCCTTAGGGACACTGCCTACTAAGGTGTAGAAGAGCTCTACAGTATTAGGTGCTTGGAGGTGCTATGTGCATGTGACCCAGAGAATAGAAATTCGGATTCACTTAGGTGCCCTGTGGTTGCTATTTAGATGCTCTGCTAATGGGCTTTGATCTAAAAAAATGGGTTTGGATTGTGTTTGTTTTATGTTTCATCTGAGCCCAGTCCCAAACCTGTTAGAAGTTGGGTATGAATATGGATTCGGATTTTGAGTCTAGATTGCATCAAAACCTTCCCAAGCATGATGAGGCCAGACACAAGCACAAATTTCTAGGGGATTGAGGGAAAGGTCTAGTCCATAAAAATATTAGCAATGTAACCATATGGAGAATGCATTTTATATTGGGCTTCTATATATTTAGTTCAATGACTATTTAGTTTTCTGACAGGGGCTTAGTGGCCAGCCATTATCTGGGCCAGATATTGGCGGATTTGCTGGAAATGCAACAGCGAAACTTTTTGGTAGATGGATGGGAGTCGGGGCTTTGTTTCCTTTCTCACGTGGGCACACTGAACAGGGAACAGTTGACCATGAGCCCTGGTCATTTGGGGAAGAAGTATATCCTCAATACTTATCCTTCAAGTACCTCAAATGCTTATTTCAGTCACTTGATAGTGCGCTAAGCGTGAAATAACTGTAGCAACAAAGCATAAATAGCCCAATGATTTTCCACTTTCAATTCTATCCTGCAACATTTTTGAAAACTTTTGACTCCAGAACTGTGAGTACATCTTTGGACAGAATTTCAAATCCTAGAGAATGCCTGCTTTTTAATCTAGTAATTTCAAGATCAATCTGTTATCCAAAGATAAGCACAAAAAGTCAGGTAACTTTTGTTCTTCAGTGCATACTATGAATATGCTGATACTTACAAGCTGATATTATCATTCCTCTTTTTCTGAGATGCATCTAATAGTAAAATCATGCTAATAATGAACTATTATTTCAATTATAGATGCCATTTCATTTGAGAGTAGAAACCTTCACCATTGAACATGCCTTTGAATAATTATTTTAGGTCAAATCATGTTTTTAGGTACTTTGTATTCTTTACCAGATCAAGACCTGCATGACGCATGTATTTGTTTAAACATTTGAAAATAAATCTGTCTTTCATTTCCTGCCAATGCTACATGATGGAGATCTAGTCCATTTCAAATGAATTTCGATTGGTAGTACTCTAGTCACCACAATTTATGTTACAAGTGATGCATTCATTGGTATGTTAAACATTCTTATGATCAAGTTAAAAAACTTGAATTTTTCATTAGGCCAAAAAATGGCAAGCCTGTGCAAAATATGTTTAGCTTGCATTTGAAACTTCTTAAAATTATTTTGATTAGGTTTCATATTATCTCTAAATTTAGGAAAATGAATCTTTTGAGAAATAGATGACATACATATCCAGAATTACCTAGTGAGTGTGATAAAAGAAGGGGGTAAGCATTTATCTTCTAAAATGTTTTCTTTTGGTCAACTCTAATCCTAGGTTTATTCCGCAGTGTGAAGAAGTATGCCGTCTGGCATTGTTGAGGCGTTATCGCTTGCTTCCTCACATATATACACTTTTTTATATGTCTCATATGAATGGAACTCCTGTTGCTGCTCCAACTTTTTTTGCTGGTAAACTTCTACAAGTTTGATCCAATGTTAGGAGAGCATGACGAATTATGTATTGACGCCTTGCTGGTTTGTGCAGATCCACAAGATTCAAGGTTGAGGACAGTTGAGAATTCATTTTTACTGGGGCCACTTCTGATATGTTCTAGGTATACCTTACTCTTTTTTGGGTCAAAAAATGATCATCTTTGTTTCATGAATGTTTGGGATATCAACTATCTGTTGATTCTTGGGCAGATTAACATATTTGAGAATTTATGTATTTTGATCCTTTTATGGGCAAATATAAACAGAAAAAATGGTAGTTGAGGAATGCACAATAATATGTTTTCACCATCATTTGCTCTTCTTATTGACATTGTTGAGTGTAATTGACAGCACTGGTCCTGATCAAAGTGCACATGAATTGTCGCACATCTTGCCAAAAGGAATCTGGTTACCTTTTGATTTTGGTGATTCACATCCTGTAAGTTAATTCACATATACTACAAGGTCTTACTCCTTTACTGTTGATTTCTTTGTTTTAATATTTCTTAAAATATTTCTCAGGACTTGCCAACTTTGTTTCTACAAGGTGGGTCAATACTTCCCATAGGGCCTCCAATTCAACACGTTGGTGAAGCAAAAGCAGAGGACGACTTGTCACTTTTTGTTGCTTTAGATAAAGATGGTAACTTCTGTTATTTTTTGTATTTCTATTGTTTGGTTTGAACTATAAAGGCTTTTCTTTACTTGGTAGCCTTGACAAAGAAAATATCTGCATATATACATCTGTTAGCCCATCGACGTCAGCATAAATGCATTCCCTGTAATTTTTCACTGAAAGTGGTTCAGGAGTGTTTCTTAAATATACATGCACACATTTAGATGATACCATAAACCATGTGCAACAATAATGTGGATTCGATGCTACTCAGTATTATTTCTTGACATTAATGCCCCATCATACATTAAACCTGTGGTGGCTATGCTTAAAGTGTAATAAGCATGAACAGTGGTCTAAAGTCATGCATTAGATGTTTGGCGGCTATGCTTAAAGTGCAATAAGCATATGACAGTGGTCTAAAGTGACTGTCTTCTTTAGTTTGCTGTATAAATGACTCCACTGCTGTATAGTTGTCTTTGGAATAAATAAGTAATAGCATGTTTCTTTTCAACATCATTTTGTGCCGATGTGCATTGATGGTTTAGTCTTAAAGGATGCATATTTGTTGGTAAAATTTGTTTTAACCCCCTTGGTTAATTCCCAGCTACTTGGTCTTCTTTGGGTATAGTTTTGAAGGATATATATATTGTAGTTCTATATGAAACAGAGAGACAGATGTCGTCAACAAGTACCAAATAATTTTGCACTCACTCATAGTGTTGAAATCTTTCTCAATTTTAGTGCAAAATATCTTGGTGTTTTTTTTTTGTGTGTGCGGCTACAAACCATATTTCTGCCATGAACTATATTAGCATCTGCTTCTTTTCCCAGGTAAAGCTGCTGGTGTATTGTTTGAGGATGACGGCGACGGATATGAGTACACTAAAGGAGATTTTCTCTTGACTTACTATGCTGCTGAACTAGATTCTTCAGTCGTGACAGTTAAAGTCTCTAAGACTGAAGGACTACGGAAGAGGCCAAAACGTGTGCTTCATGTGCATTTACTTCTGGGTGGAGGTGCCATGGTGTGTATTTTTTCAGTCCATGCTTAGTTCTTTTCTTTCCCTTTCAATAGCACTTATTTTGATAGCATACTGTATATTTCGTATTGAACTTTCTTTTTGCAGATCAATTCTCAAGGCACTGATGGAGATGAAATACATATCATAGTGCCTTCGGAATCTGAAGTGTCCAACTTAGTAGCAGAAAGTGAAAATCAGTACAGAGCACGTTTAGGTGCTTTTACGCTCTTCTCAATTTGATACTGTATTTACAAATGTGCACACATCTAAGCAAGGGTTCAAGTGCCCATCGACACGGATTGTGCGGACAATATATTGGCATGATATGATCCCCGTGCCCATGCCATGGCTCAAATTTTTTTTCTTTGAAATTAGCTAGTATTTATCGTAATAAAGTGCAAAAGTTTTGATTAAAATATATAATAAGTAGTTAAAATATATTGATGCCAAAGAAAATAAATATTTTATGCTATTGTGTGTCAATACACATAGGTATTTTTTTGTGACAGACATGCATCAGCATGATACGGCACGTAGCATGGTATACCGTGTTAGGGAATTTTGGGCACAATCCCATTCCATGGCACTTAAATCGTTGCATCTACGATATCAGGTTAGGTAGCATATAAAATGGGAAAAGTATCATCCGAAATGGTCGGACGGATTTTATATCATTTGTCAATTAGCTGTGCTAACAAGGCAGTAAATCATATCTTGTTTGCTCAAGATTTCCTTGCCATTTTTATTAGTGTGCATGTTCTATACTAGTATGCCGCCAGAAGTAAAGAAGACAGAAATGCGGAAAATGAGAATAATTGTATTGGCTATAGTTCTTTTTCTCTTCTTTTCTTGTGGTTTATATGTCTTTCTACTCATATGAGAAGGCTATTACAATGATGTACAGAAGCAGCTAAGCCTATCCCAGATGTAGATGAAGTTTCTGGAGTAAAGGGCATTGAGCTGTCAAAAATCCCTATCGATCTGAAAAGTGGTGACTGGGTTCTCAAAATAGTACCGTGGATTGGGGGGCGGATTATCTCAATGATGCATATCCCTACAGGTAAAAGTCATATCACTCATCCTTCATAAAATCTTTATTATTCATTTGCTTGACGGTCTAGATTTGTTTTTTGTCCCCTGGAAACTTTTGATGCCTTTTGCCAGTGTAAGCTAGTAAAGCACCGATATGGGCTTTTTGTTAACTAGTTAAGTAAGAGTTTGCAAAGACATTCACTAAAGCCTAAATATTACGAAGAGGTCAGACAGTAGGCTAAACTGTGTAGTTAAACAACAAGCTTATGCTGTCACAATATCATTAGGGCTAAAAACCCCCCCATCCTCTCCTCCAAACCACCCCCCCCCAACCCCCGGGAAAAAAAAGAAGGTGAATTTGTTTGAAATCATCAGAGTCAGTTAGCTGTGTGGGTAAAACATTTAATCAGGCCTAACTGTCAGCCTGCTTTGATAGTTCTTTTTGTCCCATTTTTGTAGACATGGACTAGACTATGGAGTGTCAGTGAATGTGCCTTGGCAGCAACTTTTTAGGTATCTCATTTTTATGTGACAATATGTGAAACAATACCAAATCTTCTCTTGGCTTCTTGCCAAGGCATGATCATTTTAGGATCCCAAATAAAATTTCATGTGAGATGTATTTGCTGCAGGTCTTCAGAAGGGGAGCTACCAAGTTCGCATGAGAGATTTATGTATACTGCTACATCTATAGGTTTTTATCTTTCTAGAGTAGTTGAAATATAAATCTTTTCTCTTTTAATATTTGGTTTAGGTACCCAGTGGCTTCATAGCAGAGTTGAAAGAGATGGATATGAAGAGTACAGTGGAACAGAATACCGATCTTCTGGTTGCTCTGAGGAGTATAAGGTTGTTGGGTAAGGATCTTTTGGCCTTTCTGTTATGTTACTGATGAAGTAGCTAATTTGATAGGAACTTGTGCTCCTGTATTTTTATCTGTCTTTGCATGTTAATTGTCAGCACTAGTTGTATAACCTGGACAAACTGTTACCTGCCTTTTCTATTATAAATTAATCAATGCATTTTTAATCATCCCTTGATGATTGAATTTGTAGGAGGGACCTTGAACAATCAGGAGAGGAAGAATCGCTTTGCTTGGAGGGGGATGTTGGTGGTGGATTGATTATTCGCCGCCAGATATCTATTCCAAAGGATGACCGAAAGATCCTCCAAATTGACTCTAGCATTGTTGCGCAGAATGTTGGAGCTGGTTCTGGTGGTTTCTCAAGGTTAATATCACCATTCGTACCTTTTTTATAAATGAACATCTTATTCAGTCTATTCTTTCAATTTACTCAAAAAGCTTATAGTATTTGGTAGATTGGTATGATCAAATGTTTAAAATGGATGCCATAAATTGCATTCAAGTCATTTTTTTTTCAAATAAGACAAATCAGGTGTAATATATTATCCTATATTATCCTACTAAATCATGGATGCCAAAACTCTTCAAGGAGCAAAAATCTAACTCCTATCTTCCAATTATAGAAGAAAATCTTCATACCGAATAAGTTATTATTGGATATCTATTCAAACATCCAAACACGGCCTAAATGTTTATCTTTAGACTTAATGTTCTTATTTCTAGCGTACAAAAAACTAATAAAATGATGATTATTATTTTTTTCCTTGGTGTGTAATAGGTTGGTATGCTTGCGAGTGCACCCAACTTTCACCCTTCTACACCCCTCTGAAGTTTTGGTCACTTTCACCTCTATTGATGGTTTGATGCATGAGATCTCCCCCGAACCTGGAGAGCAATTATTTGAGGGAGATCTCCGTCCTAATGGTAAAATATACATTTTGCGTGCAATTGATTGGTTGATTGACGCTATTACATCTTAAGACAAAAACATGCAGACCTTTGCTAAAATATAGGATACTAGGAAAGTGGCAGTTGATTTTTTTTTTTTTAAAAAAAATTATTTCACCTCATTTCCTTTTCTTTCTTTCGATTATAGAAAGTTCCATCAAATTTAGTTAGAACTCACAAATTCCGTCAGGAAAGTTGCAAAAATGTCCAAAAGTTGCGGATATCTAGTCAAGTTATAGAATATATAGTTAAAGATATTAATAATGTTGTTTAGTTCTGACAGTGGAATAGTTGAATCAAATATATTGTAATGTTAGGTAAAATAAAAAATTTCAAAGTTTCAGGCTCCTAGTATGAATACACACTGTAGTTCAGATAAAAAGTCGTACAATTTTACTTATCTTCAATAACAGCATTTGGTACTTCGGTTTATTTTTATGTCTTCTACGTACATGAATGCGTAATATTTTATTTTATTTTATTTTAATTTTTCATCTCATCATTTATTTGGCTTTTTTGCTACTCTTACAGGGGAATGGATGCTGGTTGACAAATGCACAGGTGTGTGTTTGATCAACCGCTTTGAGCTGAGTCAGGTTAGCAAGTGTTTGTTGCACTGGGGAACTGGAACCGTTAACTTGGAGTTGTGGTCTGAAGAGAGGCCGGTTTCTAAGGACACTCCTTTGAGAATTTGTCATGAATACGAGGTAAAGCAAATATAATCCGGCCCTCTGTTCCTTGCGCTCTTTCTGTGTTGTTCTGCATTAATGGAAATATAACTGGCCTAAAAATTTAGCAACTCTTCGTGAATACGGAAGCATCATATTGGCGTTGATTCAGGTGTCCAGCAGAGTGACTTTTGAATATGTAGTCTATGTCTTATGAGGCAGTGCCCATAATTTTGGCATCTTACCTGCTTATAAACATACTGTTGGGGTTGGTGGCATGCTTCTCTTTTTCTCCATGGTCACTTTTAAAATGAATTGAGTGCAATGGCCTTGAACACATGAAATACTAGCTGCTAATGAAATGCAGCCGTGTGTGCGGATTGTAGAAGCATAGACTTGTAGAATTTGGATGTTGGTGTAGCACTAGTGACAAGCTCATCATCCGTACGGGCTTTTTATAAAAGTGAGTAAATTATCTTTAGCAGCCATTTGGTTTGCTTCGTTTTGTCAGATCTTAGTAAGGTAGAGTTCCCTTCTATTGCTATGTTTTGATGGAATAACATTGGAAATATTTGATAGTGGCAGAATTCGGATCTCACAAACGCACTGTTTTCCACTGTGGTTTGTAGGGTTGATTAGCTTGGAGTACATCTTGATCATGTAACAGCATATTCAGGGAAAAAAAAAAATAGCCTAATAGTTTCTGCTAATTATTAATTTTCATTATACAGATTCTCCGTAATTAGACGTCCGCGCTTCAACAAATCATGCTATCTACAACACATGAAATTTATTTCGGAAAAACAAAAACAACTATACCCAGCGAGACCAGCATTTCTTCTTCTTAGTTATTAACAGTTGGGGGAATGGAAGCGGAGCTTGTAAACGAAGCATTCAACTAATTACAATAATTAAAAATATTGAAGACCACGAGTCTTCCCGCTACGCTGGTGAGATGGTGCTCAGGTCCAGCACACGATACCGTTTGGCTCGCACATCATGGGATCGAATCCCCGTCCCAACAAAAATCAGCTGTATTTAAATTTTAATTATTAAAAATCATTAAATATCCATTTTCCCGAATAATAATAATTCACCCCATTATTCTCCACCATTTTCACCTTCCTCGCCTTCGCCGATCAGAACCAGCCCCGATCCGAAACCTGACCCTCGCCCTCTCCTCCGGTAAAACCCCGGCAACCCCCGATTCTTCCCTCTTCACCACCCCATCCATTCCCGTCCCCACCGCCATCTCCTCCTCCTCTTCCTCCTTCGCCGCCATTTCCTTTTCCCCTCTTCTTCCCCAACCCTCCCACGACTCCGGGAAGCACGGGAGCCACCGCGGCACGTGCGGCATCGGCGGCTCTTTCCCCGCCTCCACGAAGCTCGGCGGAGCCCGTCGTCTCTCTCCTCCTTTCCCGGCGCGGCGCCGTATGGGCTTGGCGAATGGGACCTCGTCCGCGTCCCGCACGAAGGCCATGAGCTCCATCAGCTTGCTCGACCGCAGCAGCAGCCGCGCGGGGTCTGACCCCCCGAGGAAGCCGCCGCATGCCGCCGCCTCGAGCTCCTCCAGGGCGCGGACGAGGTCGAGCAGGTTGGAGTCGGTGCGGCCGCGGTCGTTGGCGTGGCCGGCGGCGGAGCGGGCGAGGGCTTCGATGTAGAGCGCCGCGACGTCGGAGAGGGCGCGGAGGGCGCAGGGCTCCGCGGCGGTGAACCCGGCGCCGCCGCAGATTTGGGCGACGGCGATCGCTGCAACGGCGGAGGCGAAGGGACGAGATGATGATGATGATGATGATGAGGAGGAGTTCTCCTCCTCCCCCTCCTCTTTAGGGTTCGCCGGCGCTGCCATACATGGCGAGGTTTCGATGGACGGGGACCAGGAAAGAGGTGGCAAAGCCAAGGAGAAAAGAGCTTAAAAAGAGGAAAACCCTAGGGGAGGATGGTATGTTGGCTTGATCTCAACCGTCAATTTATGACGATCATCATCATCGACCCTCACCCTTTGGCCTTTGGGAGAGCTAGCCTCGGAATCTTAAGTAGATTAGGATTAAGGTTGTGGAAGATTAGGATTGAGATTATATGTCTTAGAAAAAACCTGGCCCGACCCGTCCATCCGTTTCTGCCGCTTGCGTTAGGCTCAGTCTGGGTCTGAGTTTTCAGCGCCTTTCTCTTTGATTAGTTGATCCGTTCCGGACTAGAATTTTTGCATTCTATGCGATCCAGTTCCGTATGGTTCCGCCAACCCGATCATTTTGGTTTGGTTTCAGGCTCAGAATAGGTCGAACAAATTCCGGGCACGGCCCCAAAATACTTGGACCCTGCATAGCCCGCTCTTTGCTCGGGTCTAGTCTAAGTGTACTAGGAAGGCTCGAGGGCTTAGAGTTAAGTCGAATCTTTCGTAGGACGCAGTTGCAGAAATAGAAGTTGCAGGTTAATTTAATGGGAATCCAATCTAAGCGGCCGAGCCCTTATAAGAAACTCTGGTATTAGATGAATAGTTATTCAAATCAGGTTAGGATTGTGCTGGTGTGCCTTCAATTCAGTACATCTATAGGCAAATCCTAACTCGTACGGTGAAGCCTCAACAACAAAATGACCGAGGAAAGCGTATGCTTCTTACAAACTAAAGCGCATTTAAAACCAATCACCTCAAGTACAGATAGAATTAAAGATGGTGATTAATAATCCAAAAAATTACATGTTTATTTGTCATCAAGTATCTTTGATCGTATTCACCGTGCGCGATCATCCTCCCTCACAGACTATCCGTGCACGATAGAAGGTGGATCTCCGCGCTAACCTCGCCAATAGTATCATTGTCATTGATAGTTAAAGGCTTAGCAAGAGGCCTCGCCCCTTCCTTCAAGCTGCTTCTCAAAGCTAGGTGCTGCTTCATGAGCCTGTGGAGCGCATGGAGCTCCACTGCCGCCTCTTCCATCGTCGGCCTCTCCTCCCCCTTCACGCTCAAGCATCTCCTCGCGAGATCAGCCACCGATAGCATTTGCATTTCCCCCGCCTCCGCCACCATCCGACCGTCCATCACCTCCCACAGCCTCTTCCCTTCCAGCAGCATTACAAAATGCGAGGCCAAATTCCTCTCCGTCTCCGACCGACAAAACGATACCGGCTTCTCCGCCGTTAGCAGCTCCACTAGCACAACTCCGAAACTGTAAACGTCGCTTCTTTCCGTCAATTGGCTCGTGTAGAAGTATTCGGGGTCCAAATAACCCAGCGTCCCCTGCACTAGCGTCGTTACGTGCGTGCGGTCGTAAGGCACCAGCCTCGACGCCCCAAAATCCGCCACCTTTGCAGTGTAGCTCTCGTCTAACAATATATTAGCTGACTTAACGTCCCTATGAATGATGGGTATAGAAGCCCTCGAATGGAGATAAGCAAGAGCTGCTGCCGTCTCTGTTGCGATTCGTAGGCGGGTCTCCCACAGAATCACTGTATTGGATTTCTCATGAATATGGTGAAAAAGCGTGCCGTTGGAGATGAACTCGTAAACCAAGAGAGGGATTTGAGATTCTAAGCAGCAACCCAGTAGCTTAACCACGTTTTTATGATTGATCTGAGAGAGAATGGCCACCTCGTTTATGAACGATTCGATCTGGGATTCGTCCACCAGCTTTGATCTCTTAATGGCGATGATCTGGTCGTTAGGAAGAATTCCTTTGTATACCGTGCCGTAGCCGCCGTGGCCGATCACTCTGTCCTTGTTGAAGCCATTGGTGGCTCTCTCGAGCTCTTCAATGGTGAAGATCCTCGCGGTGGCCCTGCGAGCAGATGTGATTCGCTGTTGCAATAGTAGGCCTCCATTTTGCATGAAGTGCTTCCTTTTGAGCCTTCCGAGCCTCAGCTTCTTCAGCAGCCAGTATATCCACAAGCTTCCAATGAAGATCAGAGCCATAGCCGACAGCCCAACCGCTGTGTACAATACAAAAGTTACAAGTTTCATTAATTAATGTCAAAATTCCAACGGGCTCTTCTTTTCTCTTGTTCACTTGAACGAGTGGTTTGATATATCTAAGTGTTGGAGATCATTTCATTTTTCTAGTGAATCAGAGGCTCTATGGCCCTGAATCCTTGATCTAATCGAAGCTTTTAAGAAAATATTGTTCGACCAAAGTTGTTAAGGCCGAATAAAACAGTTACTTTATTAAAATCTCCCTGATATACCTGCCGTCCCTAGCGCCGCCGGTGAAAAAGAGTTTGAGAGCTGTTATTTTATATTTTCTAGTAAATTTATTTAAAAAAATAATAATTGAAGCGAAAAGCATACTACTTTTCTGTGTCTCTAAAAACAATAATAATGATCTCTTTCCTATATCTTTGAATTCTCTCTACAGTGTTGGCCCATGCATTTTCCAGTTGCATCTACAGTCCTAGTCCTTTATTTAAGTCAAACTCTGTACCAAAGTTGTCTACGACTTCGACGTGAAAAATCAAAAGCTAAACAAGGCAGGCAATAAAAGCAAACCTATTTGTGCTATTAATTGTTGCTAACACGCATAGATTGTGATCATTTCTAACTTGAACCAGGGAAACATATAAACCCTAATGTTAGCGGGGGATTAAAGCAGAGTACCTAGGCCAATCTCTGTAGTTGCGGCGTCCTTGGTGCAACCACTTCCGTTCTTGGTTCCGTCTCCCCTGTATCCCGGTGGACAAATGCAGCGGTATTCCCCGGGCTTGTTCGTGCATTTCCACGTGCAGTTGTTTTTGTCTCGATCCGCGCATTCATCAATGTCTGAGAAGATAGATACCTTGACTTAACTAGAGGTGTTCCACGACTCCGAAAGGCTGAATATGGTTGTAAGTGCTCTCTTATGTAACTTATTGTCGATAGAAAACTTGAAAATATATAGGTGGTGACAAACTTCTCCAATTTTTTACAAAATTTATTAATAGTTTAAGACTCTTTGGTTGTTCGAATAATTGGCCAAATTATTCGCTAGCGTATAGGTATCAACCGAAAAATTATAAAAAAATATTAAAAAAATGTATGAATCTATCAATATATTTTAATATTTTATACATTATTCATTGTTAAATAGATTGTTCATTACATTTTTCTCTTTTTATTGTCTAAGAAATTGGTGAAAATAAAAGTATTGCATAAAAAATTTATTTTATAGAATTTGTAAACATTTTATGGTTTCGGAAGTTTCATTATTAAAAACAACTTAGGAATATAAAGATATATACTCTGATTGTATTAATTCGTATATTCCTATATATATACCTTAATAAGGCATATAACATTTTACTGTTACTAAACTCACACTGGCATCCACCGGCGACGTAAGGGTTGCCCTGATAGCCGTCACTGCAGTTGCAGAGATAGCCCGCCCTACCCGGCGGGTCGTAGCAGATGCTGTTCTCGTCGATGCAAGCATAGTCGTCAGACGCGTTCCTCCGCGTCGCCTCCGCACACGACTCGTTCCCGATCGCCCAATCCAGCACCATCGACAGGGACGTGTCGTCCCAGGCAGCGCCGAACAGCATATCGCTCTTTGAGAACGTGAATTTTTCATACTCCGCGATGAACACCTTGCTGCACAGCGGCGTCGTGTTTTCGAAATCAGGCGGATCAAAAACTATACTTGGAGCTCCTTTTCTTTGGTGACCGGATGAGGAGGGCGTCAACGGCTGCAGCGTGTTGTTAACTTTCAGTTTCCACCACCCTTTTATCGCGTCCGTGACGCTGTGGAATTGCACGTCGACGAAGCTCTTGAGCCCCACGGGGATCGTAGCTTGGCAGCAGCCACTACAAGAAATACAATATTTTGTGGAGACTTTTTTGTGACCAACTAAAAATCTTCATTAATGGTAAATTTTTTGTGGGGATTTTTATTTTTTCCCCGCAAATTTTGTTTGCGAATATTTAAAATTGAAATAGCGGCGATGTCTCGAAAATCGCAGTAAATGCGTTAGCCATCTATGTAGAAATATAATAAATTGTCATAAAATGTATATATTATTTATTGTGGCGATTATTTTTCGTCACAATAGAGCCTTTGTCATATTTTTTAAAAAATATAAATATTATCAGTATTTATTTGTGGCGATTTGTGATATATGGCCACAAAAATATTAATTTTTTGTGACAATAGTTATAATTTCGCCAGAAAAAATAATAAAAATTTTTGTTGCAAATATTTTTCCCCGCTATTGATTACCGCGCCATTTTTTTCACTTGGCGCCAAAGAGCCCGAAATATTTAGCGAGAAAATTTATATATTCGTCACAAAAGGTTCATTTTTTTTAATTTTTTTTAATTTTGTCAGAAAAATCCTTATTAGTTCCCTGCTCAAGTGAACAAAACACTTTTCCCAAACCCTTTCGCCCAAACCCTTTCGCCCCCTTCGTGACCTCCGCACGCTGCAGCGACCTTCGCGACCTCTGCACGCCGGCTGCTCCTCCCTAGCCGCAACCTCCGCACGCCGCGACCTCCTCAGCGGCCGGTGAAGCATCGTGTCGCGACTATCGCCACGGTCGACGAAGCCTTAGCGGGACGAGGTGGGGATAGAGCGCGGCGACGAAGCGCTAGCAGGAACCTTCGGACCCTAAGATGAAGAAGCCCTAACAGGACGAGGTGGGCTGCTGCTGTGTTGAGGCCGAGCTCGCCGAGGCCCTGCTAACCCTCGAGCGCAAGGAGGAGGGCACCATCCGCGCCCTCGACCCCGAGATCGCCGCCCCCAGCGACGAGATCGTCAAGGTTCTCATTCTCCCCCTCTCTCTCCCCTCCCTTCCACTCCACTCCACTCCTCTAGGGTTAGGGCTTCCCATGATCGGAGTTTGCCGAGATCAGGATCGTGATCCCTGTGTCTGCTCCCTATTGTCTGCTTCTTGCGTGTTGTTGATGATCTGATGAGAAGGATGGGGTTGTCGGATTAGGTTTTGGGCAAGATCGATTCTCTTATACTCATCTTATCTCGTTAATTTTGTGATTTTCGTGAGCAATGATGGTTTCGTTTGATAGAATTTGGAATAGGTCGTGGGTACTTGCTCAGTTTTTAGGGATTCATTTGATTCGATCCGTAGCTTAATTTGGGAGAAACTGGATTCTGTTAAATTATGTTAGAGTTCTTGGTTGATGAATTTTTAATATGGTTTGGGTTGTACCAACAGTTCCGACATCACTCTTCGCCAGCTCTTTGCGCACAAGTAGTCGCAATTCACTACCTCCGAACTTAAGCTAGATCACAGAAAACATTGTAAAGGAATTAATATATTTGTTCCTGATGAGCATTGACTGTATCATAACATGAAAAGCTACTCTTATCTCCATAGATGAAACTCCGAATAATGCAGCTGAATCCTTTCAAAAAATTGAAATTACCCATAAGAAAAATCAAAACTTGTCGAAGAATTATTAGTTCGTATCATTTTTTAGGAACAAGAGGTTAATCAAAAAATTACATGCTGAATCGCANCCTCAAAGCTGACGAAGGTGTCGCAACTGATGACGGTCAGCTTGTTCCGCGTGGGGGAGAACGTGAATGGGGTGCCCTCCAGGCTGATGTTTGCTCCCGCCACATCCTGGCGAGAGCACTGCCATGTGGAGGCGGTGATTCTGGTGCGCACGTAGCCCTCGGCTATCGAGATGTTCATTATCTGCAGCTGCTTCGAGCCGACTTGGAGCCACGAGGGGCTCCCGGTAAGGCTGGGGTCGCAGGACACCTCGAAGCCCTTTCGGTATTGGGAGAAGCCGGGGGCGCCGAAGGGGAAGTCGAAATTGCAGCTGGGGGCGTCCATCCCGAGCACCGATGGATCGATGGAGTCGGAGGAAGAGGATGATGCCGGCACAAGCAGCCATACTAGCTGCAAGACGATGAATAACGGTGGAATATGCATCGATCGATCGATCATAGATTAATGAAGGCGCTTAAATTAATTCTCCACTTCGATGGTAGATATAGAGACGCGCGTGAGGGGAAGAATAAGAATGATACCGTGAAGGTGTGGGTGTGGGTGTGGTGTGTGATATGATATGATCTTGGTGATCTTGCTGGAGTGACGAAGAGCGTCGACTCAGCAGTCAAGGAGTGGGCGTCGTCGCTTTGTTTGCTTCTTCTGACGTCAAATTTCCAAACATATGCCCTGACCCCGTTGTACATACACATGTTACATAGAACCAATAGCCTCCGGTGAAGAATTTTAGACCTAATTAAGAAACAAAATTATGTCAATCTCAAGCATAAATGGAATTAATTCGTGATTAATAATTCAAAGTATTACATGTTTAGCCTTGTTTGGTATTAGTTGCTATTTTATTCATTCCGTTAAATAGAATTTACTTATAAAATAGTGTAGAAATGAATGGTGAATTACTTGCAATCCTTATATATATTTATGGTATTTATTTGACAATAAAAATAAAAATTTTAAAATAACTAATTTAGTTGCCTAAAAGAATTTAAATAAATTGTCATTCATCACTATTGAATTAACGTCTTAAAAATTTTAAAAACGATAACTATATCAAAAGTCACCTTATTTGTGATTAAGTCGGTGTTTGGTCCAATTTTTTCATTCCAAAACGCGCTTTGGACCAATAATATCCACTTGCAATCAGCCGTGTGGAAGGAAATCTCTTGGGGTGGATATCCCAATGATGGAACCTCCGTAGTTGGAGCTTTCGCGACTGAAAAGTGGGAGCGTAGTGGAGATGCATTGATTTTCTTTTTGTACTTTTAAAATTTTTTACACTACTTGAATTTTTTTAAAAAATTTGTACCATTTTTTTATTCTCTCCCAATCCTACTACAGATTTCTACTCTCTCTCTCTCTCTCTCTCTCTCTCTCTCTCGTGATACTCCTGTCCCCCTTTCTCCCTTGGGGGAGGAAGGACTCTCGTGTTCCTCATGTCCCCCTTACACACTGCAAAGGTGGCGAATTTTTTTAATCAAATTAAAATTATACAAAACTGTCTGTATTTATAATAGAGAACTTTTTTAATCAAATTAAAATTGTACAAAACTGTTGATTAATTAGTATAATAAAATTTTTAATTTAATTGGATAAAATAACTCAAATGAAAATAAAAGAGCACGGAGGGAAAGAAGGTTAAGCAAAAGAATTTGAAGTTCACGTGACTGGTATGAAATGGGTTGTAGCCGGAAAAGTTTTCAACAGCTAATTTCTTTTATACAATTTAGTTTATTAGAATTTTTGTGAAACGGCACCTTTCTCTATAATAGACAACACTTTTACAATAAATCGACAATCAAGCATTTTACAACTTTCACTTTGACAGCACCATACAATTTTATACACTTTAATATTTAATTTGTTAATTAGATTGCATTCACCGTGCTCATCCTCCTTCACAGACTCTCTCTGCACCAACCTCGTCAATAGTATTATTGTCATTGATAGCTAAAGGCTTAGCAAGAGGCCTCGCCCCGTCCTGTAAGCTTCTTCTCAATGCTAAGTGCTGCTTCATGAGCCTTAGAAGCGCATCGAGCTCTACCGCCACCTCTTCCATCGTCGGCCTCTCCTCTCCCTTCACGCTCAAGCATCTCCTCGCGAGATCAGCCACCGGCAGCATTTGCGTTTCCCCCGCCTCCGCCACCATCCGACTGTCCGCCACCTCCCACAGCCTCTTCCCCTGCAGCAGCATCACGAAATGCGAGGCCAGGTTCGTCTCCGTCTCCGTCCGACAAAACGACACAGGCTTCTCCGCCGTTAGCAGCTCCACCAGCACAACTCCGAAACTGTAAACGTCGCTTCTTTCCGTCAACCGGCTCG
This sequence comes from Ananas comosus, assembly GCF_001540865.1. NCBI lineage: Eukaryota > Viridiplantae > Streptophyta > Magnoliopsida > Poales > Bromeliaceae > Ananas > Ananas comosus. Next base: position 16,436,983 of record NC_033623.1, on the reverse strand, counting down.
TGTAGAAGTATTCGGGGTCCAAATAACCCAGCGTCCCCTGCACTAGCGTCGTTACGTGCGTGCGGTCGCAAGGCACCAACCTCGAAGCCCCGAAATCCGCCACCTTTGCGGTGTAGCTCTCGTCCAACAATATGTTAGCTGACTTAACGTCCCTATGAATGATGGGTACAGAAGCCCTCGAATGAAGATGCGCCAGAGCTGTCGCGGTCTCTGCTGCGATTCGGAGGCGAGCCTCCCACGGAATCACATTGTTGGGTTTCTCGTGAATGTGGCGGAAAAGTGTGCCGTTGGAGATGAACTCGTAGACCAGGAGAGGGACTTGAGATTCTAAGCAGCAACCCAGTAGCTTAACCACGTTCTTATGATCGATCTGAGAGAGGATGGCCACCTCGTTTATGAAGGATTCGATCTGGATTTCGTCCACCAGCTTCGATCTCTTAATGGCGATGATCTGGTCGTTAGGAAGTATTCCTTTGTATACCGTGCCGTAGCCGCCGTGGCCGATCACTCTGTCCTTGCTGAAGCCATTGGTGGCTCTCTCGAGCTCTTCGATGGTGAAGATCCTCGCGGTGGCCCTGCGAGCGGATGTGATTCGCTGCTGCAATAGTAGGCCTCCGTTTTGCATGAAGTACTGACGTTTGAGTCTTCCGAGCCTCAGCTTCTTCAGCAGCCAGTATATCCACAAGCTTCCCAGGAAGATCAGAATCATAGCCGACAGCCCAACCGCTGTGTACAATTCAAAACTTACAAGTTTCGTTAATTAATGTCAAAATTCCAACAGTCTCTTCTTTTCTCTTGTTCACTTGTAGGAGTGGTTGGATATATATATATATTTTATATATATATATATATATATATATATATATATATATAGNATATATATATATATATATATATATATATATATAAAAGATTTGGAGATCATTTCATTTTTCTAGGAAATCAGAGGCTCTATGGCCCTGATCTGATCGAAGATTCTACAAAAATATTATTGACCAAAGTTGTTAGATTGAATAAAACAGTTTCTCTATTAAAAATCTCTCTAATATATTGGTCCTTTCTAATATAAGTGATAAAGTGTTTGATGGCTGCTAACAATGTTTTCAAGTTCGAAGTCTGATTGTTCTATATTTTCAGTTAATTTTATTTATAAAAAAAATAAAACGAATGATATATTACTTTTCTCTCTCAACAAAGAAAATAGTAATAGTAATCACTCTCGGATATCTTTCAATTCTCTCTACAACTTTGGCCGATGCATTTGAGCTTAGAAGCTACTGTACTCGCCGATTGCATTTATAGTCCTAGTCCTTTCTTAAGTCAAACACTTTGCCAAAGTTGTCTACGACTTCAAAGTGAAAAATCAGAAGCTAAACAGAGTAGGCAATAAGCGCAAACCTATTTGTGCTATTTGTTGCTGATATGCTTAGATTGTGATCCATTTCTAAATTGTTACCAGGGAAACATATAAACTCTAATGTTAGCAGGGCTTAAAGCAGAGTACCTAGGCCAATCTCTGTAATTGCGGCTTCCCTGGTGCAACCACTTCCGTACTTGGTTCCATCTCCCCGGTGTCCGCGTGGACAAATGCAACGGTATTTCCCGGGCTCGTTCCTGCAATTCCACAGGCAGTTGTTTTTGTCTCGATCCGCGCATTCATCAATGTCTGAGAAGATATAAACATTGACTTAACTAGAGGTGTTCCACGACTTCAATTTTTTACAAAATTTGTTAATAGTTCAAGACTTCTTAGTCGTTTGAATATTTGGCCAAATTATTTGCTAGCAGATAGATATCACCCAAAAAAATTATAAAAATATATTAAAAAACTTATTGTATACATTATTCATTGTTAAGTAGATTGTTCTTTACATTTTTCACTTTTATCATCTTAAAAATGATGAAAAATAAAAGTATTGCATAGAGATTTTATACCTTTATATATTCTAGTATTATATGCTGATTGTTTATCAGTTCAATGATTGTCAAAATATTTTCAAACGAATTTTTGTGGAATTTCGAATTTTTGAACTTCGCCGCCGAACGCTGAACATGCGACAATGATCATATATATACCTTATTTTTATTGTTACTAGACTTACCCTGACATCCGCCGGCGACGTAAGGGTTGCCCTGATAGCCCTCACTGCAGTTGCAGCGATACCCCACCCCATCCGGGGAGTCGTAGCAGGAGCTGTTATCGTCGATGCAAGCATAGTCAGACGCGTTCCTCCGCCTCGCATCCACACACGTCTCGTTCCCGATCGCCCAATCCAACACCATTGACAGGGGCGCGTCCTCCCAGTCGCCGCTGATCTCCAGATACCTCTTCGAGAAGGTGAAATTTTCATACTCCGCGATGAACACCTTGCTGCACAGCGGCGTCGTGTTTTCGAAAACTATACTTGGAGCTTCCTTTCTTTGGTGACCGGACGAGGAGGGCGTCATCGGCTGCAGAGTGTTGTTAACTTTCAGTTTCCACCGCCGTTTTATCTCGTCCGGGATGCTGTAGAATTGTGCGTCGAAACTCTTGAGCCCCACGGGGATCGCGGCCTGACAGCAGCCGACACCAGAGCAGGCGCCATCCGTAATGCTCAGCTGCGAGGGGCAGAAGGAGACACAGCCGACGGAGACGCTAGAATTTCGATGGTCCGCAAAGCTGACGAAGGTGTCGCAACTGACGACGGTCAGCTTGTTCCGCGTGTGGGAGAAGGTGAACGGGGTGCCCTCCAGGCTGATGCCCTCTCCCGTCTCGCCCGAGCGAGAGCACTGCCACGTGGATGGGGTGATTCCGGTGCGCACGTAGCCTTCGGCTATCGAGATGTTCATTATCTGCAGCTTCTTCGAGCCGACTTGGAGCCACGAGGGGCTCCCCGAAAGGCTGGGGTTGCAAGACACCTCGAAGCCCTTTCGGTATTGGGAGAAGCCTGGGGCGCCGAATGGGAAGTCGAAATTGCAGCTGGGGGCGTCCATCCCGAGCGCCGATGGATCGACGGAGTCGGGGGAAGAGGATGATGCCGGCACAAGCAGCCATACTAGGTGCAAGAAGTTGAATAACGGTGGAATATGCATCGATCGATCAATCATAGATTAATGAAGGCGCTTAAATTAATTCTCTACTTCGATGGGAGATATTGAGACTTGCGAGGAAGAATAAGAATTATATCAAGAGGTCGANTCATAGATTAATGAAGGCGCTTAAATTAATTCTCTACTTCGATGGGAGATATTGAGACTTGCGAGGAAGAATAAGAATTATATCAAGAGGTCGACATTCTTCTTCGTGTGGGTGCAGGTATGGGTCTTCTTCGTGAGGAATTCTACACTGTCACACTTGCACTACGTCATCAATAACAAAATAATTATTTTTTTCTTTTCAAATAAAAGTACAATAAAAATATTTTTTTATAATCATGATGAAATATGTACCTCTAAAGAAAAATATTTGATTGATTTATTACGCCACATCATCAATATACCTGATGTATTCTAGAATTTTTCCTTCTTCCTGTGGGCGCAGGCATGGGTTAAGGAGCAATGAAGAGCGTCGACTCAGCATTTAAGGAGCGGACGTCCTCACTTTGTTTGTTTCTTCTGACGTCGTTTTTCCCCCTCTCTCTTATGAAATTTGGCTCGCGTCATGGATGCCCGTCCTGTCGACAAAACACAATGTAAAGCTTAATTTTAGCTGTTTTTTACTTGCCTTATTTTTATTTTGTTTCAGAATTCGCTCCGGATCTACAGTTTATATAACTAAAGAGACAGTTAAAATTGATTAAAGTTTAGTTTTTATTTCCCTAATGCACTCAATAGTCTATACTTGAGGCCCGCAGCTACAGGCCATTCTGAATCTGTGAAACACATGCTCCCAGGTAGGCCACGCGTTAGAGCTTCGGACCACTTGGCCAATTGGCCCACGCCTATGACCTTAAATTTTATATATATATATATATATATCATTTAGGGCTGAGTCTGATTTATATGAAATTTCGTAGAGTCATGTGCGAATCTCCAGCTAGTTTGGATTCAAACATGACCGCTAAACTTCACGGTTTTGGTTTTGTTTTATGCGCATCTTTTAAAAGAATAGAAAGATGAAAGGCCATAGAGGATGGTTGAAGTCCACCTCCTTCGTGAAGGTGATTAAAAAAATTAATAAAATAAAAGAGATTTCATTTTTGTTAGGGAATAAGGATGAACATGACGAGGTCTGAATTCATTCAAACATATCTATCTCAATCTTTTGGCAATTTCCTCTTATCAAATCACATCAAGATGACATTTTAAGGAGTAGGGAACCGTACCTGCCTTCTTTTAGTATATTTCCTACTCCTCTCTCTCGGGTGATTTTAGCCGTTGCCATCTCACTTTTGCTTGGGTTTGCTCTAGTTTTTTTCAACTAAAAGGCCGGTTCTTTCTTTCACAATCTTCGTGGCCTTGACGCCCTTTCCCCTTGTTAAAGGGGTTTTCATTAGATGCTTGTGACGCCCCATCTGTTTATCAAATAATGTTTTTCCTGCCCATTAACAAGAACTTCAACTATCAGACTAGACTACACTAACAAAGTTCTTTATGCATAGATAATCAACGAACACGTGCTGTCTCCTTTTAAAGTGGTGCAGTCTCAAATAAGCGAAGTACGACCGATGAAGCGTAAAGGGAAGGTCTCCTTTTTCTCCCTTTATGAATTCACTCGACCACTCTGCCTTTGTTCCCTTGGAACAGAGTAGATGTTGTCTCCCTCACTCTACTCTTCCGCCTTCACAGAGACAAAAAAGTGAAATGAAGGCAAGGCAGACACGTGGAGTTCACTACTTTTTTTTAGGTCGACGTGAAGTCAGCGAGTGTTATATATAGAGTGGGCTGGTATGCTTACTTCGTGCTTTCAAATTATTTTCGATGTTCGGACTTTCGAATCGACGATCGGCTCCGTTAGAGCTGATCTAGAGTATTTGTAGTACCTAGAAAATAAATTTTGTGATTTTTCGATATTATTTGCTTAGTTATCGAAGGGGTTCAAAATCAATAATTTTAATGGCCGTGGTGAGCCGGTTGCAAGTTTAACGGTGTAGAAATATCCAAATCACATGAAATTTTGATAGAAAATTCTTTATACCATATAAAACAAGATCAATAACTTTGATCTAAAATTTTAATGTCATATCATCATATTTTGTAAGATTTTTATTTTCAGCCGTTGATTTTGAGCCACTTCGATCACTAGGCAAATGATATCGAAAAATCGCAAAATTTATTTTCTAGATATTTCAAATACTCTAGATCAAGTCTAACGAAGCCAAACGCCGATTCGAAAGTCCGAACATCGAAAACAAAATGGAAGCACGGAGCCTTCCGTGCTTCCATAAGCATTCTAGCCGCACTATATATATACATATATATATATATATATAGTACGTCTCCCGTGCTTTCGAAAGTACGAAGGCCTCCGTGCTTGTAAGTTGTTTTCGATTCTAGGAAATCCGATTCGACGATCGGCTCCGTTAGGCAAAATCTAAGCTATTGGAACTATCTAGAAACCAAATTTTATAATTTTTCGACATCATTTACCAAACGATCACAGGATCTCAAAAATGACTATTTTAACGGCCGATGTGACATGTTTTTAAATTCAACGGTGTAGAAGTTTTCAAATTATGTGAAATTTTAATAGAAAATTCTACTTAACATTAAGAGTAAGAACAATACTACTGATTTGAAATTTGAGTCTTTTATCACTGTTTTTTATGAGATTTTTATTTTCAGCCGTTCATTTTAATGCTACTCGTTCACTAGGCAAACAAAGTCAAAAATTATGAAATTTGGTTTCTAGATAGTTCCAATAGCGTAGATCATATTTAATGAAACCGATCGCCGAATTGGAAGTCCCATCATTGAAAATAACTTACAAGTACGGAGGCCTCCGTACTTTCGAAAGTATAGAAACCTCTCTCTCTCTCTCTCTCTCTCTCTCTCTCTCTCTCTATATATATATATATATATATATATATATATATATATATATATATATGCTGGAATACTAATTGAGCTAGAATACTTTTAATTAGAAGCACCAATCTCTTGGTGCGCTTCCAAGTTTTTAGCCTTTGAATTTACTTCTTGATTACTAATAGTTTTTGGATCAAACACTATTTTACCTACCACTATCATCTCAACCTCACATCCCTCCATTTAATGGCTAAAAACTCAAAATCACTACCTTCATGATGCTTTTGAGAGTATTCTAGCTCAACTCGCTGGAATACTATCAATAGTACCAAGCTATTTGTGCTATTAGATTTTCGGTCATTAAATGAAAAAATGTACGGTTAGAATGATGTGAACCCTCTAGAATTGAATTAGTTATAGATTGAATAATATAATTTAACGGATAAAAATAGTCAAAGGATTAAATCTAACGACGGAAAACTCAGTAGCACCAAGCTCTTGACGGTATCGATAGTATCTCAGTGGACTATATATATATATATATATATATATATATATATATATATATATATATATATATATATATATATATATATATATATATATATATATATATATATATATATATATATATATATATATATATATATATATATATATATATATATATATATATATATATATATATATATATATATATATATATATATATATATATATATATATATATATATATATATATATATATATATATATATATATATATATATATATATATATATATATATATATATATATATATATATATATATATATATATATATATATATATATATATATATATATATATATATATATATATATATATATATATATATATATATATATATATATATATATATATATATATATATATATATATATATATATATATATATATATATATATATATATATATATATATATATATATATATATATATATATACTATTGATGGTAAAAAAAATTTTAAAAAAACTATATGGTTAGGATGATATTTGTCCATTAGTGTTGAGTAGTCCCGTTAGAGTTGAGTGGTCTGAGGATCAAAATGGCAACCTAAGAGGGGGGGTGAATTAGGTTTCTAAAATAAAAATCCAAATAATCAAGCAAATTAAAAAACCGATGCAAATAAAAGAAATGCAAACTCGAAAAGCACACG